>NC_053421.1:27757099-27916099 GCF_016859285.1 Xiphias gladius
TCAAGGACGTGACCTGCTTTCGCCGACCTGGCCTGGCAATGCGAGGAAAAGGGCATCGGAGTCAATGGATGTGATCGTGGTCACTGGTTCTCGGAGGGTTTCCACGACGACAGCAGTTGAACTTCGTGATGGTTTCGGGGGAGAAAATATTTGCTGCAGACCAGAGGTTTGACTTTCTGTGCAGGTTTTAACAGCAGCGTAGACCCCCCCCCCAGAAGAATCATTTCTGATTTTCAGGGCTTCCCCTCTCTTGGCTGTTACCTCTCTCTTTTTTCCTGAGGTAAACAGAGAGATGGGAATCAGATGGGGTACAAAACCTGCACCAGATGGGTGTCTGTAGTCAGACGGTGCATCTGTTTGACATGAAACAGTCTAGGAAACCTCTGAGAACCAACAAACCCTGTATGGGGGGGGGGGCTGCACCATTCTGATCCCGGCGGATCAGATTCCTCCACCTGGCATCCCAAATATGCCCTGCATCATCTGTCTATTGTCTGCCGAACCACAGCTCAGAGGGTTCCGGGCCCTTTGCGGTCTTCGGCCGATCGGCTGAATGTGTCAGCGCAGCAGGTGGAGCAGCGGGTACAGAGGTCGTTCCTGGCGGTCTCGGGATTGGGTGTCTGCGCTGTTCGCGACCACAGCATTGCTGGCTCACAGCTTCTCCGGGACGCTCGTCGCATGTCACTCCCGTCTCCTCCTGTCTCCCTCTAGAGTCCGGGATGTGAAAGCACTTCGCCGAGCCTGGACGGTTTGTGACACAGTTAGAAGGCGGGACGGCGAGCGACATGGCCTCGCCGGGGGAGAGTCTGGGCGGGATACGAGGCCGCCGCGGGCCCACCGCAAAACCCTCCCAGAGTAGTTGGATCACTGTTGTACAACAACCCACCGCATCTGACTCCTTCAGACCCGTCACAACGTGCATTTCGTGGCGGAGTGAGTGGCGGAATGTAACTGAGTACATTTACTCTAGTACTGAACGTGGGGTGGGCATCGGAGGTGGCTGTACTTTGCTTTCTATTCGTGCTACATGAGGCTTCCAGGGGGAAATAGCGACTGTCTTCTTCATAGATTTGAATTTTACATGCAAAGACGTTCGATGACAACACCCGGTATATAAAGTAGTTTCTGGTGCTTTTACTCCTGGTACTTATATTTTTTAATATATGTTACTGGAGGGAGATTTTCGATGCAGCGCTCCTGCTTGTACTGGAGTGTTCTTACAGTGTTCTTACAGTATTTTTACAGTGTTCTTGCAGAGTTCTTGCAGTATCGCTACTTGTACCTAAGAGGAGGACCTTAATTATTCCCGTGTCACTGGAAACCGAAAAAATGTGCCGCGCGTCCCTATCTCAAGCTCCCGTCGAGACCTTTGAGAGCCCCGTTGATGGAAAACACGTTAATCTGACCTAAAACTCACGTTTTTTGTTTTTGTTTTCCAGACTAATTGTATCGTATGTTTGATGTCCAAGCTCGATATCTCAATCAATTCAATGAGACCCAATAGAGCCAAATGAATTCAGTTATGTTTTGGCACCAAATCTAAAATGAAACTGACTGTCAGAGCCACTTTTAATGACCCTGATCGCTTTCTCCAATTACAGTATTTTATCTAATTTCGTCCTTTTCGTTTGCTGTTTCCATTCAGTTATTAAAAGCAGATTTTTTCTTTTCTCTGCGTTGCTTTTAATCTCGATCATTTAGTTCTGAGGTTACGACTTCGAAGGGGACGCCACATCATAGATAGATGGACATGAGACAAACTCGGTGGCTGAAAAGCCGGAGGGGAAGGTATTTTGTGGAGCTCGGTATGAGGCCTGAGAGACAGAGCACCCCCCCCCACCACCACCACCACCACTTACAGCCCTGCCAGTCTAATTAGGCCCGAAGGTCGTAAATTTTACGGTGGCGGCGGAGTCGGCGGGGTTTGTCTGCTCTGCCCGAATCCGCAGGCCGGTTTTTTTGTTTTTTTCCCCCCCTGCTAAACCGAAGGAGACGAGCAAAGGCGGCCCACGCCTCACGGTTGCACCACAGAGAGTTTGTTTGGGTTTTAGTCCTTTACGGCCCAGACACAGGCTTTGTAAACGTATTTAACTACATGACTGTTAATTTCCACCTCAAACAGACATCAGTTCCGGTAATTGCATGGCCCCCTGTTTAGCTTACAGTGATTAACAGTGGCAGATTCGCCCTCGAAATTCACAGCCATTTTAGAAACGATTGCTCCTCGACCTCAGACGGAGGAAGAGATAAGCAACTTTCTCACTTCTTGCCAGCAACCGTTGATTTTTGTCGCTGGCAGATTTTATCCGCTGGATCTGGCCGATCGGGCTAACTTTACGCTATAGGTACGCTGTCTCCGGCTGACTCGTTTTGAGGTAAAAGTCTTGGTAAAAGGAGTCTTAAATATGCCCCCGATGGCTACGTGCCACAATAATGTGCCAACAGACTGAGGCTAAAGCAGCAGGTCCCGGGCAAGAGGTCACCAAAAGTCACAATGCTACCAGGAAGTAAAGAAACAGCATTGTTCTCATAGAGCAGTGTAGAGCTGGTTAGTTACTATAGGTATTAGCTAAGACTATTATTTTTGTTATAACATAAACCAGTATGTTTCACTGTCAATGCTTTCGGGATGAGGAGTAACAGGTGTGTTGGGCAAACGCAACGCTGTCTCGGGTAACGTTCCTGGGGTGGCTGAGGTGTAAGCGCTAGCCCAAACCCCAAGAGCTTCCACACAGTGGGGAAATACTACACAGTGGAAGTAAACCTGTTTTTTTTTTTTTTTACACAAAAAGCGTTAAAAAAAAGCACAAAAAAACTAATGTAGCTGATGATGTGCTCCTTGGTTCCCCACTCGGTTGCTATTCTAGGTAGGAAGCTAGTTAGCCAACAATTGCAGCTTGTATGCAAGCAGACAAACACACTGCTAAGTCCATTCCTTACACCTTTTCTCATGTTTTTGTTTTTTGTTTTTTGAAAGGCTTTTTAAAAAAGGGAAACCACCCTCCAAACTCCTTCAATGCCAAATCTCGTACTACAGGCGTGTGGAGAACCGTGGGTGTATTAGCTTGACAGGCCTGCCAGTCATCTCCCGAGTCATCAACGTTACAGCAAACCGGTCAGCAGGTCAAGAGTCAGAGGTCACGGTACACTGATAAGAGACCAAGCAAATACTGTTCAGAAATGCTCTTAGTCTTAGGGTGTTTGTGTTTTTTCACCAGTGAGCGGTCTAGAAAGTTCAACTCAAAGATTGTGGTGAAACTTGAGAGATGGGCCTTAAACGATCTAGCAGATGAACTGAAGCAGAAAATGAGTGAATCAAGGTTTTAGACTTATATATAAACATTCCCCGTAGAAAAATAAGCAGGTCGGGACAGAAGCGCGGGATGAAGTGTGTCGGGAAATTTCATAATGTCAGAAGCCCTAAGTGAGGAATTCTTTTCCCGAGAGATAGGATCAGCTGGAGGAGACGCTGGTAGGAACGGGAAGTAGTTTGACACTTAAACGGAGTGCTCAGGGGTGGGGATTTACCTTCACCTCCGACGACCCCGGTTCAGCCTCCAACTCATGACAATAAGTTCCTACTGGGAAGGAAGTTTTCATTTTAGAGAGTCAAAAAAAAAAAATCGGACCCACGAACAAACAGACGAGCAACGGACCTCTTTGCTTTCTGCTCGACTCTCTAAGTGGGAGGAACTGCTGGCTGTGAGATGTTGACATCTGCCTGCTTCTACCCATAAACCCTTGTGTTTGGGGTTGTTTCCTGTGGTTGGTTCAGATTACACTGGCAATCGTAACAAGCCGACTGACTCACGTTTTTAAGACCTCCGTTTAAACGTCACTGCTTTTACCTGGAAAGACAGACCGGGCTGAATGGAGGATAAACTGCAGGGTTTAAACAATCCACCCAGAAATAGGTTCGGCTTGGGACGCACCCTGACAATTAGAATAAAGCCTGGCTGATGTATGGCTGGGGTCAGTATTATCAGCCGATAGCCGTATATTACGGCCATGCTGGTGTTGACGGTATCATGATGGTATTGTACTAAACTGCAGCAGTGTCTGTTTTAGAAGCTGCAATTTTTCATGCATATTTGACCTTGATTCTTATCATTCTGACCCTAACAAGTTTAATAAGCCTTTGTTTTATTTATAGCTATTAACAATTTAATCTTTTGATCATATTAAAAATAAAACAGATTTATTTTTTAAAAATGAAAGGGAAAAGTAGATGCTTCCTAGGATTTTCATTAAATGCAACACGCAATCGACTCGTGGTCAGTTGACACCCGTAGCTCAGGCCGGATGGGTCAAACGAACAGAAGAAGCGGTGAAGCAACAGCAGCTGGGTTGTGTCCGTCTAGGAAGTAAAAAAAAAAACCAAAAGATCCAAAAGGTCCATTAACTCACAAGGATGCGCGTCAAGATTACGCTACTGCAACGGCTGCCTGCTGCTGCTGGAGCTGAGGACGATGATGGGAACCAAAACAGTAACGTTGTCGGCCGTAAAGGAAAACAACGCGCTGAAAGATGCTAAAAAGCTCCGTAGAGTTGAGGTGGCTCGCAGAGTTGGCTGATAATTCGGGGGTTTGTCACTATAAGCAACTCTTTTGACATTACACACAAATCATTCAATCCATGCCTTATATACAATTATGGATCAGTGCAGCTTCAAAAGAACCTTTCTCTGGACATGACACACCTGCTTTTCTCAGAGTTTATGTAGCACAAGCCCCGTAGTGACGTCATGTGGTCGTGACAGGTGATCGTGTAGGTCGGGTGGGTTGGTCGGGTCTTTTTTCCGCTCTCGGCCCAGCCCTCAGCCTGGATCTTATCCTTCCTCCTGTCCTTTACAGGTACCGAGGCCAGCTGCGATAACGAAGGGGAGGTCCTCCACATTCCCAACATCACCGACAACCCCTGCATCACCTGCGTCTGTCTGGTAAAAAAAACAGCTAGTTTCTCTTTCTTCTCAGCAGCTTGTCTCATGACACTGGGTTGTTGCCGCTGTTGCTCCCGCCCTGTTTGTTTTCAGCAAATTCTTCTGATGTGTAATTGCTGCTTCAGGTTTTCCACTCAGACTGATAGTATAAAAAGCACTGATAGTAACATTTGCTAAAGCTGATTATGGGGTGTTTTTTGTGGTGTTTCTTATCGGTAGATTGTGAAAGACTTGTTTCACGTGGACAGGACTTTTGAAATGTTTTTGGCGGGATTGTAGGTGGAACATTTTATTTTTATAAAATTTGGCATTAGTTGTTCTTTGTAACCTTTTTTTTCAGAAATGTTTTTCAGTAAAAAATGAAGTTGACATTCTGCATTAAACATCTTTCAATACAATCCAAATTATCAGCCCGTTTAGAAGAGTACAATCTGAAGTTAGAATAGGAGGTTTTTTTTAGCATGCAAGTGTTTTGCGAGGGCAGGAAAGCGCTTTGTAATGTGCCTTTTTACTGCTTTTTGAGGATTTACATCAAACTTGCAGGGAAACATGAAGTGGGGATTGTTTGTTTTAACAGACATGCCTGTCGTCACGCTGTCTTGGCTCAGCACGGCTGTTAAAATCAGCCTACAAAACCTTGAGGGACGACTCTTTCCCAGAACATGTGCTCTTTGACCCCTGACCCCTCAATAATACCCGCCCCCACCACCACCACCACCACCACTGTAGAGGTCTTTGTTTTAGGGGATGAGAATGGACCAGTGAGGGTTTTCTGTGTCACTGCTTCAACATCAACTGAAAGAGAGGGTTAGGTTTGTAAGAGGCACCACATGACCAGAGTTTTACCATCCAGGAAATACGCGGATGTGCACTTCAGGGGCATGTATTTTGTGTGTGTGTGTGCAGGAGTCCGTGTTAATATGTGTGTTTATCTGCATCCTCCACAGACACATATATACTGCATTTATATGCTGTACTCCTTAAATATTTGTCTACACCGAAATGCTTGTTTCTGATTGGCTTGCAGGTTAAAACTGTACATCAGGACACAGAAAACACAACCACATCTCTAGTCAACGGTTTAAGTCCCCTTGCTTTTTCCGAACTCTCTCCGAGAACATGCGTACCTTTTGCGGGTCTTTGTAGCCTCAATTTTCGGACTTTCCCACCTCAGACGCGTTCACACGATGCTGCATTTGGTCGTTTGCACGAAACGTGACGGAAGTAATTGTGTGAAGAATGAGGGAAAAGAGAGGATAAAGACGAGCGCTTGAGAGAGACATTCTCCCCTACACACGCCTGGCCAATCGCTGCATAAAGTGGGCGTAGTGGTCGAATCGTCTGTTTCTGACATTTACAAAAATTGTGGGATGCAAACTGGCAGATAACAATGACAGAGGTGAGGCACCGGTGAGGATGAAGATTTCTCCTTTTTTTTTTTTGGTGATTGTTCACGGTGCGAGACCTATAATGCACTCTCAGGTGTCCTGATATGAGAAAATAATGGAACAGGTGGAGCAATATCACAGCACAAGGCCATTATTTAGCTTGTCAGAGCCAATTATTTTCTTATTTTGTTTATACTGTATACTTACACTTATTCTTGATAAGTACAAGTTTCTGTATCCGACCCGTAGTCCCCGATTGGTTTTTGAAAGCTTCCACCGGCTCCTGATTGGCTGCTCTGAAGCTCCTCGGCCTGCAGCCTGGCTGAGCCGTACTCTTGTGTTATCAGGCAGGCATCAGCCAAAGTCCTGCTGAATGCTATCAGTCATCAGCAGGTAATGGCCGGCCTTTCATCTCTACTTTAACCCCCCCTACACGCAAACGCACACACACACACACACACACACACACACACACACACACACACACACACACACACACACACACACACACACACACACACACACACACACACACCACCACCCTGCTTATACACGCCGCTAATAAACTTACATACATTCAGGACTCAATCTTTATTGAATTTGGCCTTTGTTTATCTCCTTAAAACTCCTTTAAACCCAGACTTACGGCTTTTTTTTATCTGCTTTCTTGCATAAACTCATGTCAGGCAGATATAATTTCCCATTTTCACTTCTCATTGGTCATTCTGTCCAAGTCAAAGAACAAATACTGTATAGAGTAAATTATTAAGGTTTCTATTCTTTATGTGACATAAATAATAATCACTGTATTTTGTTGTTTGTTTGACGCACTTAGCAAGATGTAAACCTTCTCTTTACGCAGAGTTTACCTGTTCGTTTCATACGATCACTCATTTTTTTTGTTGAAATAGGAGAAAAGCCTGTATTCTTGATACTAACTGGGACTTTATAGTTAAATAACAACTAAAAGTTTAACTGATAATGCAAAACATTTTTGCTGGAGAAACATGTCAAAGTTTGACTGGTATTATTATTATTATTATTTTATTATTTGACCTCTATGGTTTCTTTTTCTCTTCACACGCTGTCAGTACAAGCACATTCTGTGTTTTCCGTGTCATCAAAGGATCCTGTTTACTCTTAACTCCGGTGAACAGTTTTCCTCTTGTAGCAGGAACATAAACAACTTTTTGACGCCTGGTAACATAACATCCGTGTTTAAGTCGGATTAAACCATGTCTTTCGATTTTTCAATGATAGCCTTAATGTACATAACCCCAACATAATCTCAATCACTCTTCTGTCCTGTGTCGCCACTCTGTCTTCCGAGGGTTGGGGAACCACCAGGGCACCAATGTCACTCATACATGGAAGGAGTTTGTGTGCGTGTGTGTGTGTGTGTGTGGGGGGGGGGGGGCACTCCTCAGTTGGTCCAGAGTACCTGCTAATAGCTCTGTGGGTAGGGACACACACACACACACACACACACACACACACACTTATACACGCACAGAAGAGCCATTGTGTGTGTCCGGGTTAGGCCGAGCGCCGTAATGGGGCCAGGAGTGGAAGTGGCTGACAGACTGACTGACAGGCAGGTCGCCATGACGATCCGTTATCTTGGTGGGAGTCAGCCCATCTCCGTCACACTCTTCATCATCCTCGTCTACCTGTCTGTCCATCTCCGTGTCTTTTTCCACTCTCTCATCGGCTCTTCCTCCCCTCACTCACCCTCCGATTGGCTTCGCTGTTTCCACGCCGCCACTTGTTCGATTTCAGACTTTCCCTCGCCATTGTTTTTCCTCTCAGCATCATGTCGGAACAAGAGTCCGAGTAGGTTTTTGTGTAAGGCCAGGTGACGTATTTTTGTAGACTTGACTTAGGCCAGGTTGATAGTCATTATTCTGGTCATGCTAAAAGACCCCAGATACAAATATTAAGCCTGTTTGGTGTTAAACAGGACATCCCAGACTGCCTCCTTACTTCAAGTGTGTTATTGTGACAGCAATTGCGCTCTTGAATCCAGGCTTTTCAAATGAAAAGGTCGTGTGTGTGTGTGTGTGTGGCCAGAATCAACAGCCTTGTTTCTTAGAAAAAAATGCCGGCACACTGCTAAGAGGCTCAACAATGGCTCTGGTAAAAACTCAACCGGGACATCCAGTCAGCGCTCGGGTTTAAACACTCCAACGATATGTCAGTGCAGGACTTCAGCATAATTTTCAGAAGTCTTTCCTCACAGGCCCAGACAACATTCCCAGGTAGAGCAACCAAAAGATTGTGATGTGATTAGACACGTAGGTCTTGGTGCGAGCGAGCCAATCAGAAACTTCACGTGCTGGTGGGAGGCTACAACATCTGCGATTTGAGAGTTGGCTGCTGAACGGCTTTTTACAAGCTGCTTATAATCCTGGACAACTTGAGAGCAGGAAAGTTGTTTTTCCAGGCTTTACTCTGGCAGAGGACCGCGCCTGACAAGCTAGCCCAGTGACCCGACAGGAATTACACTCAAAGTGGTCGATTCCACACCTCACAATTTTCCAGCGCCATGTAGGTCGTAAAGATATTTTCTCTCATCTAGTGTTTTCAGTCGCCTAACCCTAACTATACTTTAACCGTAGTTTATCTTCAAGTAAAGTTGAGGTCAGTGCTGTGATCTCTGGCTGAATGTTTATGAACACACAGTGACCATCCTCAATCTGACAGAGTAACAGTTCATCCATTAACATACATCTGTTCATGCCGCTGTGACTTAATATGAGTTTAACTGCAGAAGCAGGAACTCAATTCCTTAGCTTCCACAGCGACAAGAACCCAGCAGTAAGGAGGTCAAAGGTCAGAGGTCAGTGGAAGCGACCTGTTAATCGACCAAACAAACATTTCAGATGAGCCATATATGTAAGTTGGGGGCGAGGAGTTTTAAACTGTGTGTACCTGCGGCTGATCTTAGAGAAAGGTAAAGGTCGTTTCCTGTCCGCGTCTCGCCTCAAACAGTAGCTGATCAATACAGGACAGGAGGGGCGATGTTTACCTAATAATCACCTGATAATGCTGAACCAAAACTAGCTCCGTTATCTATTATTTTCTACTCTGATCTGTTTCCTGCTGCATACAGAACATAACATCAAAATAACTTTAATGACGTCGCATTTCACTCGTGTGTAAAAAAAAAAAAAAAAAAACAAAACACGATCCCGATAAAAAGTAAAAAATAGAATGAAGAATTAAGAGTAAGTATGAATAGAGAGATAACAGTGTCTGAGTGATCAGAGAGGGAGATGTTGAAAGACGGGATGGGGTCAGTGGAGGAGAACAAAGGGCAAGTAAACAACCAGTGTCAAAATCCCAATGTCCTTCGTGGCAGTCGAACCAACAGTTACAGTAAAAAGCCTCAGTGAAGAAACTCCGGGAGCTAATGAACAAATACTTTATGAGAGAGCAATAACGCGCTAAAACTACATTTATTACAGTGTTCGGCAGTGATGTGGGAGTAAGGCCTGGGTACAGGATTCGGGGGGCCAGTGGCTTTTTAAATGAAGGCGCCCACTGCTGAAACAGTCAGGAGATTAATTTATTCGTCTAACAGAAAATGAACCAGCAGCGAGATAATCCAATCACCGTCATTTATGGAAGAAATATGCCAAGTCTTTGCCGTCTCCAGGTCCACCAGTGTGAGGATGTGTTGTTTTTCAGTTTTATATCATTGTAAATTGAACATTCTTGGGTTTTAAACCGTTTCAAACGGAACAGGCAGTATGAAGACGTCACCTTGCGCTCTCCGAACTTGTGACGCACACTTGCCATTTTTTTTCTGATGTTATACGGACACACCGATGACCTGCAGTCACTTTATTTACAACATTTTTGGTCCTCAGACCTTCATCGCTGGTACCAGTGCTGTTTGTCTGGATGACTTTCACTTAATAAATGTCCCGAACGTCACAAGTAAAGTGAGTGCAAGTGATTGACAGTGTTTGGGATTTCTTAGGTCTTTCAGTCCATTTTTGATCTCTGTCTAAAAAAGGTTCTGGTGTGCGAGAACTTCGTAGTAAAAGATGTAACAATTAAATTGATTAATCAGCAATGAAAACAATATAGAATTAGTGGCAGTCCTAAAGCTGCCGCTATCTCAATATCATGAGTTGATATTCTTTCAACTGGACTGCTTACAAACAATAGGGCGCCATCTTGCTCGAGGAGGAGTCGACACACTCAACCTGCGCGGTGCGTACGCCACAGCCGGCCGGGGCCAGGGCTGCCCCTTCGCTGTAGGAGCACCTCCTCGCGATCAGCTCGTCGAAGCAGTTTTGGGAAACGGCTTCCCGTCGGCGTCTTTCTCCGCCCGTCTCGTCCCTAAGCTGACGTGGCTCCTGCTCTCGCGCGGGGGGGGGGGGTCGCGACCTGTTTGTTTTGGAGGAAGGGTGAAAGGTGAAAGGCCACGGTGGCAAAGGGGGTTAAGGTTAGGGGGATCGTGAGGGGTTGGAGTCCAAGGGCTTAAGTGGGCCTTTAAGCTGAGAGCCCCCTCTCCAGCGCTGACAGACCCCGACTGATCTCCCTATCCTTCACCATGAGAGAAGGGGGGGGGCGAAGCGAGACAGAGGCTTTGAGTTCTGACGAAAATTATGAAAACTGGTGGAGAGACTGATTATCATGGAGAGAACGACGGAACGAATAGGAGACACAGGAGACACTGGCAATATCTAGGCCAGTAAGGCTCGTTAGATTGTTAGAGATGTTAGAGAAATGGATGCAGACAGAGGAAAGAGAAAGTGATGGATGAGGGAGGAAGAGGAGGACAGGAGGCGAGCGATGATGAGGGGAAGCAGTGAACATTGTCGCCTCCTAGTGGCGGAGCAGCCCTACTGTCACCCAAACGAGGAGCTTTTAATCCATCAAAGAAGAAGAAAAGATCGTTTACTGTCGATAAAATGTTAAACAATTGAGGTGTCTTCTGTTTAATTTTCTCTTAGTCTTTAAATGATCAGTTTGTCGCTAAGGTCTTTTTTTCAGTTTTCCGAGATGATGATGAGCAGGAAATATTCTGTCTCCTGATGGAATCTGAACCAACTTTGCTTTTTTTACTCCGGCGCTGAAGAAAATGTGACAAACAGCAAAACGCCGCCGCTGGTCGTCAGTAAATATCGGTAACATACGGGTGTCCCCGGGTCAGTATCAGGTAAAAACAGATGGCAGAAAACTACATCCTGTAGGTCATAACGTGATCTTCTTTAAGAATTCGCAGCGGTTACTCGTTTTTTTTCTAACGTGCAAAGGAAACTTGTTCCAATTTTTTTGGCAGCACACAGTCTAAAGGAGTTTCTGTATTGGCATTAAACCTTCACCAGAAAGTTTTACATATTTTTCTTAGAAAGATTTAAGAGCTCCTCTTTTTGTTTCAGCTTCTGGAGACGTTTGCTGAGGGTTTACGGACCCAGAGAAGATTAAAGCCTTCCTATTTAAACCACTGGGCATTGCAGTGCCGTCACGTGAAGACTCTTATTATCAGCGCTTAACTGATTTGAATTTGATATTTCTAACGTCATTATTACCCCCCCAAAAAAAACCCATTGTTTTCTAGGGTTGACTGTAGACCTCAAAAGCAGTAAAGACAAACACTGGTGCTGTTTTCTGAAGCTGAACAGTAAAAGCTTTTGAAATTTGAGAATAAAGGAAATACTGTCGTTGACCTGAAGCTTCAACAATGATTGAATTGACCTGATTGAATTAACAATGCTGTGGATACCGTCTGGGACTATTCTTGTTTCTTCACACTGAAATCTTCTGTCTCATGTTCAGAGATGTTCAGAGATT
The DNA here is from genome assembly GCF_016859285.1 of Xiphias gladius. Taxonomy (NCBI): domain Eukaryota; kingdom Metazoa; phylum Chordata; class Actinopteri; order Istiophoriformes; family Xiphiidae; genus Xiphias; species Xiphias gladius. The sequence goes on from NC_053421.1 coordinate 27,769,235, forward strand.
CAACGGCTCAGTTTTTACATCACCCAGGTCACGAGCGCCCAGGGTGTCAGGTGACAACCTCGTATCTGCAAAATTTCAACTTGAAGCTCTGACGACAGTTTTGCCACTTTTTATTTCTGTGGTTAGGTTCAAGTAAATATGTGAATAAACAAAAAAACGCACTGAATCTGGCGCCGGGAGGTTTTATAAGGCAACTGATGGATCACACAGATGGATTCAGTGTAATTCAGTTAGAGTGGAATACCGCGTATCTCCATACAGTCGCGTGTAAACACTTAAGACAAAGACAAAGAAATTATCAGACACGCACACACTTTCTCTTTCTCTGACACACACTTTCGAGCATACCTACGCTTTATCACACTGTGTGTGTGTGTGTGGGGGGGGGGGGGGGGGGTTGTCACCCTCGGCGACAGACAGCCGTGCAGCCGGCCAGCCTTGGTGCCGCCGTGGTATGTCGAGTGTTTACAAGGCATGGTGACCCATTGTGACCTTTGACCCCGGGACAAGGAAGGTGACGTTGGTGGCTAGGGGGTGGGAGGGGTTTCACATGTACTAACACTTCTTTGTGCTAGTGGATAACAAGAGGGAGAGAGAGAGGGACATGACCTTGGAGACTTTTTGACCAAATCGTCTCCAGGTCTTCAAAGGGTCATTCCGGGGTGATTCCACGAATCCCATATATTTGACATCACAGCTGACCAGTTTTGTAAACCTTACTGCGGCTGTCTTTTGAGTTCGGTGTATTTTCTCTACCGTGTTAGACAGTACAGGTGGTTTACCTTCATTTCTGTTACGGTGGACTCGTTAACCTTGCTCGCGTTGTGCGATCCATCTTCAGTCTTCGTGATGAGGACGTATAGTAGTGGTCAGCTCACTTCAGATTTCCTCTTCCGACATCCTTTAATCCTTTCTTCTTCTCTTGCTGCTCTTTCACTCCTACCGTCGCGGTTGCTCCGTTTGCTCTGGTGACTCCACCAGGACACGTCCTGGAAATGGTCGAACAGCCTCTCACCACACTTCGTTCACTTTTTTGTCGCCTCGAAGGAAACCCGCCTTGCAGCAGCCGACAGTCAGTTATATCGTAGCAATCGCCCAAATCAAAATGTGAGTGTCTGTTGCTTCTCAGTTTAAGCAGCTTACACCTTTGTCCCAGGGGTCGAAGGTGAAACTCTCGCTCTAAAGGATGATTCTCGACTGAGCGTAATCCAGCCGGGCTCTTGACATTTCGTAGCTTCTGCCTGCTCTGTGCTGCTCATTTGACCAGACTGTTACCGCTGCGGTTTGGATTCCCCCTCTTGTATTTATACACAGGGTGAGATGAATGGTGCAGTGGTCAGACGATCCTGTGGGTGATAAAGCTCACGAGTGTAGGAGTGGTCCAGGATCTGATCTGGTTGGACGAGAGACAGAGGCTTCGCATAGATGGTAGACGTTAAAATAAACCATTATAACTGCTAAGATTGTCTATAAACAAAAACCTGTATTGCAAGTTGAACTTTTCCAGAATATCGACTCTGGCTCGTGTTCACACGAACGTTTCCCCTCATTTTTCTCGGTGAATCTGAATCTGCAAAGTCAGATCTTAGCCATTTTCCTCTCCCTCTCCTTCTCCCTCTTGCTCTTTTTATTTCCTCTGTGCCCTCTTTCCATCGCTGTCCCCCTCCTCCCTCCTCCTCTGTCATGACATCATCTGTCCTCGGTGTGGTTGGGGCTTTAGCCGGAGCACTGCTGCTCTACTAAACCACCCCGATTTATTTTCGCCCTCCTTTGATCCGTCCTCGTTAGAGCCGCCTGCCACGGTGCCGCAGGGCCACGGGACCCGCCGGCCGCCGCTTTATAAACCCTCGCGGTGTGTAGAATAAAGCCCGAGCAGCCTGTGGATCAAATCGGCAATAAAAGCTGGGTGTGAAAATGGTGCGGATTGAACAAGCACAGATTCCGTCCAGTCCCGCGGTGCAGTTAGTGGCGATGACGGGACACGGTGTGCGGCGGCTCTGGAGGTGGCGGGTGGACTGTTGAGTTGGTGTGAAAATTCACAGCTAAACTGTGAACACTGAGTCACTTTTTATTTTCTGGTGTGTTATTTCAATACCCTTTTAGTATTATTATTAGAATTAACAACAAATTGCCCCGAAGAAACTACAACCGACAGTGAGTTTTATGCCGTTAACAAGTAACAGCCTGATCTAGAATTAAAAAGAATTAAAAACGGCCCGATGAGTGTAGTTTATTCCACTGAGCGCCGGCTGTGTCGATCACAGTGAAGGAACATGTCACTTAATGCACCAGTATGTCTCTTTAATGTGTTTTTAATAGCTTCTGGACCACAGGGGATGTCTGTGGCACCGAGGCCCTGCCACGGTTTAACAACCACGCGGATAAAACCTTTTCTCGTGGGGCCAGGGGCCGAAGGCGAAATTCTCTGCTTGCAGAGTGATTTAAAAAAATGAATGTATGTTCATGTTTCACCGTGCAACTGCATTTTGGTGTCTTCTAAGTCCACCTGGGCCAGGCACATGTATGTGCAGGACACAAAAAAATAACACACCCGATTAACTGACATGTTGGCAGGAGAGATGGTTGGTTTCGGCCTCTTCGGAGGAATCGTTGACACTAATATAAAGACAAAATAACACCAGCCTTTTGCCACATCGGTGGATGGTGGAGCTGGGAAAGATTACTGTGTCTGATCAATTCTAAAATTTGTGGTGGTTCAACAACAACTTTTCTTTCTTTCTTTTTTAATGTACAGGGTTTTCTGACTGTTGACTCTCACTCTCTCTCTCTGCTGCAGGACGGGAAGGCAGACTGTAAACAGGAGAAATGTCCGCTGGTCTCCGAAGACTGTGCTCTGGTGGTGAAACAGACTGGAGCCTGCTGTGAGAGGTGTAAAGGTAAAGACAGAGTACTGTATACACACTTACACAACAGTACCACAGGAGTTAGGTTAAGGCGAGGCCTGCGTTTCTTTGTTCTTTTGCCCCTGATATTGCATTATGGGAAGTGGGAAATGTGATAACACAGCAGGACATAAAGCGAGAGATAGAGATGCTAACCAGAGCCAGTGCACGCACACACACACACACACACACACACACACACACACCCTTCAGGAACCACTTTACGTACTGTACCCAAACAGCCAGGCCTAAATATGACCTGTGGGGGTAAAGCTGTATTATTTACCTCACGTATAGGCATTATGTCTCTCTCACACACACACACACACACACACACACACACACACACAGCTGCAGTGAGTGGAGACAGTGCAGCTGCTGAGACGGGTTCACCGTTGGGTTTACAGGAAATGCAGTTGCTTTTACGAGCCAGAAACCCCTCAGTATACTGTACCTTCATCTCTCAGATCCTCATCGTCTGTCTCTGTAGACGGTTTTAATTTCTGCTTCACATGCAGGACCCTGGCTCTCAAGCTAACCCCCCCCCCCCCGACCAGCATTGTGCTAATCAAACTGGCCCATCTTAAACTAAACAGACGCTCTGTGGGGTTTTACAGAAAATGTTTATTGGACACAAAAACAAAGCAGTAACTCTTTCATCTGGACTTGCATATATAAGTCAGGTTAAAATCACATCTTCTGGTCTGAGGCTAATCCTTATCCTGATCCTGGTCATGAAATTCAAACTCTAACCTTACTCTGTTTTTTGTTTTTTGTTTTAGACTGTGCATTTCCAAACGTTTCACGTCGCCATTTGTTTCAGTTCATTTCTGAACGGCATCCAAATCGATTGCCAGACTCTGGAAACTGCGAACATCGGGACTGCATCGGTTTTCAGCCTTTGAAAGTCTGCACTACATTACCTTACCGCAATATTGTGACTTTGGGTTGTGATGGATTATCCCGCTTAGATGAAGTTTCAAGAGTCTAGTCACTGGTTGTGGTCCTCTAAGATCTTTTTAATGAAACGCTACTTTCAAAGCAGCCACCAAAGACACATCGGAGGACGTGAAAGGGAAATGTTCTCAGCCATAACCTGGAGTCCAGAGAGTATTTTTTGTTCAGTAATATACACATTCCCGCCCTGTGGGTTTCTCCATTGACGCTGATACGCTTTGGGTAGTTTTGGAGCATCCGGTATTCAGCAGCTGTTAGAGGAACCGCATCTTCACTCGCGTCCATACCGGCTCCAGCACGCAGGAGATTCGGGCCCTCACTGAATCTAAAGTCTTCGCTTTGGGAGGATGTTCCCGCTCTTTCCGCACTTGTGAAGCTATGTGGACGTTGGGACTTTAAAAACACACACTTACGCGCCCCCCACCTCCCAGCAATCAGCCGGGGCGCGGCCCTTTTGTTCGCAGGTTGCCGTTTTACGACGCGGCACTTCGTTAAGGGAGGGGGAGCGAGCTCCGGTCGGACGTGGAAAGCCCCATGTCGCCGCGGAAACCCTCGTTGCTTCCCTACGGCGCCGCTGACTTGTGGCCACTGAGACCGAGTTTTCCGACCCCTCTGTGTCACATCTCACTTTTATGAAATCGTGCGCACAGTTAAAGAGAATCCCAGCCGGACTGCATCAGTTTATTGGGAACGATTTACTTTAAAACCGCCAGTCGACCCGTTTACACATGCAGGAGGGCTGAGTTATACTTGGCTCGAACTGCATTTAATGCAGTATTTGAAAAAAGCTTTATATTGTATAAAACCTTTAGAATGAGAAATATTACAACATTCAAAAAACTTCATTCATTTCAATAACATGACAATATTTATTTCTTTATTAATTCTGAGCGTAAGAGTTTATTCTTGACCTTTAGGAAAGGTCGTTTGATAAGAGCCGAGTCTTGATAAAATAATCTCAACTTAGGTCCCCTTACTGGCTTTTTTTCCTGGACCTTTCAACAGCATCTCACGACCTTCATCGGCGAATTCTGACCATTGCTGGAACCAACTCAAGTGCTGTTTATTCTGTGATACTCTGCGGTTATTGAATTAGAACAGTTATCATAAACTACCTATAACGCATCTCCAAGAACCACAACAAGTGTTTTTCTCCCCCAGAAGAAGATACGGAACTTCATTAGAAAAATGTTCGAATTAAGTAAACAATGCTGTTGACTGCAGCAAAGAGCCGATGTGCTGCTGCTTGGTTTTTGGGCAACAACATGTTTGTACATAATATAGATATTATACTATCCCTCTTTAACCTGCTCCTGGCTACTAATGTGGATTCTAGTTTACGTTGATATTGTCCACCCCCATGTGGATAAATTTAAAAACTGACGAGGCAAATTTTAGTTTTTGACATTTAACATTTAGATTCATGTACGGCTCCCTGGAAAATACGGTTTCAAGTCTTACATATTTCTCAGTTACAATCAAAGTTAAACTTTTTCCAACAAAGCCCGGCCCACTTCAAACCAGTGAGACCAGCTCAAATAAGAACACAGACGCGGAAATCTCTCGTGTAAAGTGACCAAAACGGACCAAACTCTGGCAGAAACGTGCGTGTTCATATGGGACCTCATCGCTGACTGTAAGAGGCTGATTAAGAAAATCGGGTTCTAGGGCCTCACGTCTTACATGATTAATGCCAAAACATTTAGAAATATTTGACTTAAACACCAGCACACTCTTAAAGTGATCCAGGGCTGTAGGAAAAGCCGTGTTATCAGCAGTGGAGAGCGTCGGCGAACCAAAGGAAAGAGGGCGTGCCGTCATATCAGTCTGCGTTAGTGAGTGCTGAGTGGATGAACAGGATATGAGTCTCTGCGGGATCTCTTGCTATCTAATCTGATCTCTTGTCTCTAAGAGACTGTACGTCCTCCGAGGGTTTGATTTACACTGGGGGAAGCGGCGACTGTGGTCGGGTTTCATTGTATGGAAAGTTAAACATTGATCTGAGACCCCTTACTGTAAAAGGGGACGAAATGAATAGGCTATTCATTTAGCGCCGAGTGGACGGGGCAGTGGGTGTGGAGTTACCGAGCAGCTGTTACGTCCAAACACACTGCAAAGCGGGTTTTTCCAAAACCGCGTCTGTGCCAGAGAGTGAGGCAGAGTTTAGGGTTTGTGCATCCACAGCTCATAAAGATATGATTCCTTACAGGGCTTAAGTCACGAGAATGAATTGACGTGGACCTGACTGCTGTATTATTAGTTAGTAATTATTATCATCTAATTATTAGATCTTAGAAGTGAAAGTACTTGGTCTCAGGCTTTTACACGTTACATATACCGAGTGGCTAAAAACGCAAAAATGAAAACTTCTGTCAGGTTAGATCCTACCCTGTTGTTTCTGTTCTGTCTAAGGTTTGTAAGTTTTACGGTCGGCTCTCATTATGTGTACTAGATGTTTCTGCTCACTTATGTGGGGAAAACGCCGGCAAAGTTTAGATCACAACTTAGTGTTTTACGTCGCACATTACACTGCTCCAAAGATATGGAAACTACCCGCTCTGCACCACTGTCATCGTAATTTTACATGAAAAGAAACGTGAAACACAAGTAAAAATCTAAGCAACTGTTTCTCTAGTGAATTTAAGTTTTCAGGCTGTCGAGGTTTTATTGGTGCGACATTCTGTGTGAAAAACATGAAAAAAATAGATTGAAAAAAAATCAGTGTGTCACATTGTGTGAAAATAAAGGAGGAAACGAAACGGACACAAAAGCATGTCCAACATTATGACTCCATCTTTCTCTCTTCCTCAGGCTGCATGTTGGATGGACGATCCTACAACAGCTCAGTATCCTGGACCACCTCCACCAAACCCTGCATAACGCGAAGATGTCAGGTAGGTGTGTGTGTGTGTGTGTGTGTGTGTTTGAATCCTGCCTGGCTACACTGACTGTGAGCAGTCATGATGAAACCTCTGACCTCAGATCTGAAGACAGACAAACGTGCTGTTGTTAGAGGAAGGTGGAGATACACGGAGGAGTGAGGGGTGGATGGGTGGAAGGAGAAAGGAGGTGGGGGAACAAAACGCAATGGAAGGAGGGAGAACAGCGAGCAAAGCAGGGGGCGGAAGGAAGGAAAGAAGAAAGGAAGAGGAAGGTGGGAAGGAAAGGGGAAAGGAGGGAGCAGCCAAGTAAGAATGGGAACGAAATACAGGACAGACGGAGGCCCGACAGTCAGAGTTAGACTTTTAAAAAGATGTACCAACTAAAGAAATGATTTACCTCCTGGTTGTGACAGGAAGGTGTCATCACTGAGGCAGAGGTGCAGTGTGTCGTCCACTGCAAGAACCCCAAAGTCCACCCGAAGAAGTGCTGTCCCACCTGCCCCAGTGAGTACTGACTTTACTGGACCAGCATTCAGCTCCACGGTTCCTGCGGGGCCGTGGGAAAACCGCTAAAGCTTATGGATTTTTAAGAAAATGTGTGTGTGGGTGTGTACAAGAAGTAATGTGTGTGTAACTTCTTCTCTCGCAGGTTGTATCTTTGAGGGTCGTCTGTACAAAGAGAAGGAGGAGTTCAGTCCAGAGGGCAAACCCTGCATCAAGTGCACCTGCACTGTAAGTGTACACACACACACACACACACACACACACACACAGTTGTGTTTACATCCTCATCTGTGAGCGGAGCCTCCGTTCTCTGAATAAGTGAGTTTTGGAGTTTCCTAGGAGTCACAGTTTTTTGGTTGGACCCACATCCTTCTCTCCTCACGTATTCCTCCTTCCCTGTGCCCCCCCCCCCCCCCCCTCTTATTTCTCTCCCTCCCCCCGATACAGAAACATTTTGCCAACATTTACTCTTGAGCAGAAATGTGTCCTTTGCTACGTCCTACTCTGTCTCTCTGAACACTGAAGCAAAAAGTTGTTCATATGAAAAGGGAGTAGGACACTAGATCTTATTTTCAGTCCATGCACATTAAACCTGTCAAACTGACTGAAACAATATATTTAGAAGTGTTTACATGCGCACTAATACACACTTAATCATGTCACCCAGGTAGTTTAGTTTGATTAAAGTTGAAATACAACCAGTTCTTTGGCTTTTCTAAATCTTTCACATAAACCAGAGAAGTCATGCAGTGAGCTGGCTGCAAAAGTGTTTATAAAAACGAATGGTTGTGGTTTGAGGTTCAGTTAATTTATGCGAAGTAAGGCGGCCCAAATATTAACAAGGCAATCAAACATAACATTCGGTAAGAAACCATACTGTAAAACGTGCAGCCATATATACATGAATGTGAATGTAGTGACGTTTTCTTTATCACTTGATGCAGGAAGGATTTCCCCCAGGGCATCATAAAGCTGAGGGTAAAGGTGATAAAAAGAAACTACATGAAGGAGCATGGCGTGGTAATTGAACTGCGTTTTGTCGTTGCAGGGAGGGCGGACTCTCTGCATGAGAGAAGTGTGTCCTGTCCTTTCCTGTCCCTCCCACCTCACGCACACCCCGCCCGGACAGTGCTGTCCCAGATGCCTCGGTAAAAACCCATTATCGCCTTTTTTGACCCGTCACCCAGCTGGAGATTTGCGACAAAGTATTAGGGAGAAAATTAATTCCATCAAATTTTAAGAAAGATTTCCAAATGTTTCAAGAAAACAAAGTGAAAATCTGAAAATAAGGTTGAACTTTTGAGAAACGAATCATGCTTCATGCTTCATCTCAAACTATTGCATCTTTTCCTGTAAACTTCCAAATGAATCTCATATCTTTTTTTATTTATGTTTTGCTCTTGTAAAATTACTTTACTCTCAGAATATTATGACTTTGGATATTGTGATTGTATTTCTGAAATCTCTGTGCTTTTTCCCACTTGAAGACATTAACGTGACAAGGCACTGAAATGCCTCTGATCACCATGTCTTCACCGTGTAGCGTTGCTCTTCTTTTTTTTCCTCTGGTTTCCCTGTTTTTCTCCATGACTGTCGTTCCCCTGCCGTTCTTGCCTCGTGGAATCGTTGTCTTATCAGTGGCCCGTCTCAACATCACTGAAAAGTCCCGTTTCAGCCATATAGAGGGGATTTACTGTAGATCAAGTCAACCAACCGTCTCAAATCTCCCCACTGCAATCTCCAGATTTACATTGCACATCTTTACAGGGTCAGAGTTGCATACCAGACAACCAAGAAACGGATAAAAATATACAAAGCATGTTAAAAACAAGTACAGGAGGACAGGAGAGCAAATCGATGTCATCCTATAGCGGTGAGGCAATGAGGGTCTGATTTCAGTGCACTGCAAACTCTTTGCAGATAGTTAGCCATTCTTTAAAAACTAAGCAAAGTTGCATCCATCCTGCCCTTTTCACCTCCGTCTGTTAACTTCACATTAACTTGCAACCACAACTGGGAGTAAATAACTCATGCAATCTACAAGGCCTGTAAATGTTACCAAATAACTGAGTATTAATGTCTCTCGCTGCATCTTACGTCTGACTCCGTCTCTCCTCCTCCTCCTCTTCCAGGTCAGAGGAAGGTGTTTGATCTGTCTTTAGGAAGCTGTCTGTTCCACAGTGAGGTCTATGAGAACGGCACTCAATTCACCCACGACAACTGCACCACCTGCACCTGCAAGGTACCGGCCCGGATATGAAACGGATATCAGCTGGATTCACTGAGAATCCAGCCCATAGTGTTCAACTCATCAAAAATGTGTTCATCGCAATTTACTCACAATTATTTAACATGAGAATGAATTTTGACGTTGATATTATCGCATGGCTTCAATTAATTTAAAAAAAAATCCTGAATCTTTTTTTCTTGGAATCCTATCCACGGCCATTGGCTTCTTCTTCCCAGGATTCAACAGTGGTGTGCAAGAGGCGGTGCTCACGGCAGGGGAGTTGCCAGGGCGACCGGTTTTGTGAGGAGTGTTTGTCCTACGTGAAGGTGGAGGAGGTGAAGTACTGCAGAGTCCGGAACAAGATCTACAGGGTGAGAGAGAGGATACAGGGGCGATGGAGGGATGGATGGATGGATGAATGGATGAATTCAGTGACAGATGGACAGGTGAATGAGTGGATGGAAGAATGGACATGCATGAATGGGCGATGCCTGGTGAGATGGTTGAAAGGATGAATGGATAGAAAGAGACGGGTGGATGATGGGTGGATGGACTGATGATGGATGGATGGATGGATGTACAGGATGGTGGTCTGAAGGATTGAGGGATGGATGAATAGTTGATGAAAGGATGGATGATGATAGAGGGATGGATGGATGCATGTATGAATGATGGAGAGATGGATGGATGGATGAAGGACGGGCAGACATATGAATGAATGGACAGATGGTGTGTGGATAATGGGAGGATGGACAGATGGATAAATGGTTGAATGCATTGATAGATGGATGGATGAACAGATAAAAAAAATGGATGGAAAAATGGACAGACGCATGAATGTATGATGGCTGGACAGATGCTTGAAAGGATGGATACATGGATGGATAGACAGACGGATGTATGATGGATGGATGATGGGTGGTTGGATGGATCATGGAGAAATGGACCGATAGATGGTTGGATGAGTAATTGATGGCAGGATGGAAAAAATGGTCAGATGAATGGATGATGGACAGATGGAAGGAAGAATGGACAGATGCGTAGATCCGTGATTGATGGACAGATGGATAAATTAATGATGGATGAGTGAATGGATGGATGATGGTTGGACAGTCAGTGGATGGATGGATACACAGTATGTACAGATAGACAGATGGGAGAATAGATGATGGCTGGATGGACAGATGGATGAAGGGAGGACGGACGGATGCGTGATGATGGGATAGATGGATAGACAGATGGATGGACGGGACGGATGATGGTTGGATGGATGACTGGATATACAGAATGGACAGACAGACAGACAGACGGATGGATGAATGGATGGACGATGAATGGGTATATTTACGTCTGGACGGATGTGTTCTGATCGCGTTGCGTTTCTTCTCTACGGCAGGAAGGAGACATGTGGTCTTCAGTTAACTGCACTCTCTGTGCCTGTGTTAAAGGAATGACGGAGTGTCGGCCCAAACAGTGTGTACCAATCACCAGCTGCCCCTCGGTGAGTGACAGGCCCAACGGCCAATCACCCGCCTATTATATATCTGCGGGTTCTACGTGATGATGTTCAGTTGCTGTTCGACCGACAACCTAACAGCCACCAACTCTGTCTCTGTCACTCTTCTCTATTTGTTTTCCTTTCACTGTCCGTCCAGTCCGAGCTTCACACTTTACAGCCCATGACTAACTCCGTCGTTTTCACTTCACATGCACGACGCCTCCACACGCTCCTCATTTGCTGACAGAGCTGCCTTAAACGATCCACTCAGGTTCAACCGATTCACCTAAAGAAAAAAATTATACATATAAATAGATGTATATATCAATATGTATATAATACATGATTATCCCTTTCCATGTGCATTTCAAAGATGAGTTTGGTTCTTGTTATTAGGAGACACCATAGATTTATAGATACACTTTCCTGCAGGTGATCAGTGTCTTGCTGGTCTGTATTGCAGCACTGAACCAGTTCCTTTCCAGGACTTTTCTTTAACAGTGCGGTTTCTCCTCTACAATGGAAAGGCGTCGCTTTAGCACATTAGCCCTCTTTCACGCAGTTGAAGCGAGGCATTAGCGCCCTGGGAACTAGTGGCAGGAGCAGGGTTTGCGCCGCGTTCACCTGTCGCGGAGGTCGCCCCGGGGTCATCATGGGGTCACGATGGGGTGGACTCCTCGCATACCGCCGGCCACCGGCGGTCACGCAGTCAAAAGCAGTGTCAGCGTTAGTCCAAGTTCACGCGCCTCCAGCAGTTGCAACAAGCCCTCACCTGTTGTTTGTGGTCAGAACAGGCGAGCGTAGGGTGACGTAGGTGGTCTGCAGAGTCCCGTCTCCAGTGGCAAGGGCTGCTTTCACTTATTACATACTGCTGTGTGTATCCAATTGTATACGTGGCCTATATATGTGGCATTTTAAGAGTATTTTCTAAAAATGTGGTTGTTTATGTCAGATTTCATATTTTTAGAAAAAAGTTTGTTCTAGTGTTGGTGTCGTGAGACAAAAGTGGGACGACGACAGGACAAAACCTTTTGGAGCTGCTAGATCAGTCGCGATGATTTTAAATCTAAGTCATTTTAATGCGTCTTTCTGAAAGACCCCCAAAGACCTTAGACCAGCGTCTGTGCAATTGCTGCGACTTTACCATTTGGCCATTGATGATGCTGGACTGAAGAAATGGTAGCGCATGGAAAAATTTTGGAACATTTTGCTCTGAGTCAGCAGCTTGTACTCACATTAAATTAGACAGGATCAGAACCAAGCTTTACATTTCCTTAAGCTTTTAATGTCTATAAACTTTGAATATATTTTAGATTAGATAGAAATATCAATGAAGACAGTGGAGTTTTCTTCATCTTTTATGGCTTTTTGGTCTTTTGTCTCTGGGGGTCGAGGTGCAACAGAAAAAAAAGCAGACAAAACAAAGAGGCCAGTCCCGGACCAGAGACCGACTAAAGACTTGGTTAAGGTTAAGGAAAGATTGTTGTGTTGGTTGAACATTTTTTTCGTCTCCGAGACAGGATGTGAACCCGTCACACACCTGTCCCAAGTTATGATGAGTGTGACTCTCTCATACAGAGGTCATCGCAGCCTGTCTCACCCTCATGCACACACACTCTCCCATGGCGTCACCCTGCGGTCAGCCGCAGGTCGACAGCGTGTGTGTGTGTGTGTCCCTTTGGAGACAGCGTGTCTCCGAATAGCCTTTTGTCTGTGTGACATTTGAGTGACGGCAAAGAAGACGTTCCCTATATTTAGGCCCCCTGAAAACCAATCTCTGTCACTGTGTGTGTACGTATGTCTGTTAGAAAGGGAGTGTGTTTTTGACTGTGTGTCCTCAGTCTGTCAAAAGGCAGCCTTCTTCAAAGAGAGAGAGTGCCCTTTGTGCAGAGGTTAGGACTCTGGAGTGTGCATTGAGTGTATGCAGAACGTCTGTTGGCGATGACAGACCGGCTGTGTGTGTGTGTGTGTGTGTGTGTGTGTGTGTGTGTGTGTGCGCACCGATGAAGCGCTTCCCTAAGGCAACAAAAAGTAGGTGTGTGAAAGAGTCCTCTGATCTGCACCTCTGACTGAAGCCGAAAAAGACTGTACACGCACACACACACACACACACACACGCATATACACAGGTATACACACACACAGAGGGTCCTGTTACACAGACAGAGGTCAGCGGTTGAAGCGGGAGTATCGGTGTCTCTGTGGTCGTCCCGGTTTGGCTGTGGACTTGTCAAAAGGGGAGCTTTTCCTCCGTTTCTATCTTTCACTAAGCTGCTTTTCCATCTGCCCTGAAAACAGAGCCGTTACCTCTGGTACCTGAGCCAAGAAAAGGCGGACAAGGGGTGTGTTTTCATCCATGTCACTGTAAATGTTTGGTTGTAGGATGTCTCCAAAAGCCTGGTTGATCATTGGTGGACATCAACCAGACTTTTCAGGTGTTGACTTTATTTAGAAATTAAGTGCATATCACTACAATCTGTTCCAGTGGCTGGAATGGTTTAGCTTTCAAGTAGACCTTGATATATTTTTTCTGCCATCCATGACGATGTATCTGTGTGCGTCTCAATATTCTTAATATTCATGTATGCTTCACATAAACTTGTCTTCCCTGTTTCTCTCACTCTGTCCTTGGCCTCTCTTTCTCTTGAGCTCCTTGAACACTGTATTTTTTCAAACTTTCAAAAGTTTTCTGTTTTTTCTTCTAAATTTTGGTTTCTTTAGTTTCTCCAGTTTGGTCAGCCTGCGTTGCTGCTGATCAGGTCTGCGTTTTGTCAGAGATTTTCTGTTTCTCTTATCGCTCACTGCATCCCGGTGTTCTGTCGTCTTCCCTTAAGCTGTCTAGTCCCCGTGAGAGTTATCTAACGCTGTGCGTCTGTGCCTCGTCCCTTGCAGAATAAGATCCTGAACAGAACCGGCTGCTGTCCAGTTTGCACTGAAAGTGAGTAAGTCCTTCTCAACCCTCCAGCGTCCTCTTTTCCGGAGTATTCGTGTCTTTAATAATTAAAGAAAAGTCTTGAATTCGAGGCCTTAAAAAGTCTTAAAATGTCTGCTTGTAGTTCAGATTTTGTTTTGACGCAGCGGCAAAATTGTTAATTGATTGATTATTTCTACTCAGTGATTTGTATCAATGCAATCACAATAGGGCACAAACTGTAAAGTTGCCTCCTTAAAGGCAATGAAAAAACATCTCTCACTCCAGCCACTGTAGCTTCGGCCGAACGTTTCCCATGAACTTCAGTCCAGACTGTGGTTTGCCCTCAGGTCATTTCACTTTGGTTTCTGGCTGCAACCTGCAGCAAAAATCCCCCAAATGGCTCTAAATGTACCATTTCAGGACTTCAAAGACTCTACAACCGCCCTTCTTCATAATGTAGAGTTTAGTTTAGTTGGTAGAACAGAAGTCTTACCACACCACAGCTATTTCCACTTCTGAGTCGGCCCTATTAGTGCCACATATTTCACCATTTATCAAAAATGATCTAATTGCCGCTGGCTGTCAGGCATCAACACGTCTCCTTTCTTGCTGCCCTGGGGCAGGGAGACCTACGTCTGTCCCATTACTGGCATTTGACGCCATCCAAGTTCAAACGGCATCTATTCTTACTTCTGTTTCCCACAGATTTCGACATTTACTCCATCCGCCTCTGTCTTTGTCTCCCACCCTCTGCAGAGCCAGGTGTATGTACGGTGTTTGGGGACCCTCACTACAACACCTTCGATGGCAGGACCTTTAACTTTCAGGGAACTTGCCAGTACGTTCTGACTCGCGACTGTGGCGGCGTCCCCTCCGGAGGCCCGGGAAACAACGTCAACATCAACAGCCCAGACTCCAGCTTCACGGTAGGACAGGAGTTGAAGTGTGGGACGTTTTGCAGCCTTTTAAAGGAGTAGGCCGTCTTTGTGGAAGGCAGTTTGTTTGCTGGGTTTCTGAAACTTGGATGGAAAAATAGATTTCAGTTGAATAGATTTAGCGTAGCTGAGCGCAGACACTGATATAAATATACAAGAAAAATAAAGACGGCTCAGGAGTTGTTGTTTCCTCCTGCTTTTAGTCTTAGGTAGTGAATGCACTGATATGAAACTGATATCAGTCTTAATCAATAACTTGCAAAGAAAGCAAACAAGTGTATTCTACAAAAACTTGGACTACTCATTTGAAGCACTGTATGACACACTGCTTAGGAAGGAATTTGCATATGATGGGACAGTCTCTCTAAACACCATCCTTCTGTATAATCCTAACCTATTTGTGAAATCTTCATGTGAAAAATCTTTCAACTCGTCCAAACTTTTCTTTAAATCACATTAACACCTTACCTTTAATTTCGATCGCTCTCTCCCAGGTACTGGTGAAGAATGACGCCCGGCGGACTCGCTCCTTCTCCTGGACCCAGTCCGTCGAGGTGAGGCTGGGAGGTCTGACCCTCAGCCTGCACCAGCACCTGACGGTCCGGAGGAATGGCACCCGCATCGCCCTGCCCTATCACGGCCCCGGGGTGCACATTGACCTGGACGGATACCTGCTTAAACTCACCACCATAGCAGGTCAGCACGCGTCACTCTGGTCACACTTTTCTTTTTTTTTAGGGAGGATTTTAATAAAAATCTGAACCGTCTCATCAGCGTCAGATGAAGCAGGACAAAGTTGGACCTTTTCCCTCCGTCACCTTTTTCATTTCCTTTAGTATGAAGCATTAGAGACCGACAGCTTCTCTAAACGTGCGCGTGCTCAATGCAATTTCCTGATCACGTATACGTTTTTAAACATTGATGCACACAACTACCTTCGTTTAGTTGCAAACCACAACGATGTTAAATTTAAAAAGATTTAAACTGTCAGTGTGATTACTCATAATCAATAAATTGATACTTTTTAGTGTCATTAGGCCATACAGTCGCAGGCCAGTGGATTCCTCTCTCATGTAATTTTTTATTTTTATAGAGAATTTTATATGGATTATAATCTAGAATGTGCACTTAATAATACTAATGTGATATTTATAATATATTTGTAATATATGTAATATTTCATGCATAAGTCGAGTGCAAACCTAATGAATAAATTTGTCATTGCTTTTTCAACTCTGGAAAAGTGTATAATTATTCAGATGGCACGCTCTAGACTCCACAACAAACCACAGCTGTCATTAAAAAATGGGTGGACAGGTCACTAAAATAATCTCTAATCGAGGCCAATTTACGACCTTTTTCAATTAATTTCATGACAATTGAGCAAAGTCTGTCCACTAATGGTTCCATGTGGCTGAAAGCGTAGGAAAAAGCTAGTAAGTGGACCTTAAGTTAATATTTTGTCAATACTGTGACTACAGTCAAGAATAAACTTTGAGCTCAAGATCTTTGCTTTTTTTTTACCCTTAAAACACATGAAATGCACTAGTGCTTGGTTTATTGGGTAGAGGAGCTAAATGTGAAGTTTTGTTTCCCTCCGTCCACCTCCACCCGCAGGTCTGGAGATCACGTGGGACGGTGACAGCTTCGTGGAGGTTGTAGCAGCTCCCCACCTGCGCGGACGCCTCTGCGGCCTCTGCGGCAACTACAACGGCCACAAGCGGGATGACACGATGGGGGGTGACGGCCAGTTCAAGTTCGACGTGGACGAGTTTGCCGAGTCGTGGCGAGTCGAGGGAAACGAGGTTTGCTCGCAGCAGCCTCCGCCTCGCCGGCCAACGTCCTTCCAGTGTCCTGGCAGCGTCAAGGTCAAGTTACGCGCTCACCGGGAGTGCCAGAAGATCAAGTCGTGGGAGTTTCAGAAGTGCCACCGTGTAGTTGACTTCGCCCCGTTCTACAGGTGAGGACGGAGCGAGAGGCCGAGAACTGCGTGTCCTAAATCCAAACAATGCTTTGACGGGGCCTCTTTCCCCCCTGTTCCAGGCGTTAACATCGAGAACGGACACTTTTGATAACAACTGATCACATAACATCCCACACCTGTCCAAAAAACTGCTAAAAAAAAATCACACTTTTTTAGTCAAAAGTATACACCCTCTTAAGGAAATTAATATTTTCAAAATCTTGCTTTTACTGTTTACTGACCATAAGTAAACACCCACTTTAAATTATCTCTACCTCACTGTAGTACAGCTGGTTGCATGTCTCTGCTTTGTGTTCTGTATACAATATACCCCACTTGTGAATATTATCTGGATTTTGCAGGAGTCTCGATTCAAACCAGGTAAACTAATTTGGACACAGAAACCAGGAAAAGTCAAGATGCACATACATGTATTTATCTATGGTTCTGGATGATCCTCTTGATATAAACCATCTCCTGCCCAAAAGATGACCCCAAACTAAACCAAATCCTGCCCTCTGCAGGTCGTGTGTGACGGACATGTGCGAATGTCCGGTCCATAAAAACTGCTACTGCGAGTCCTTCATCGCCTACAGCCGAGCCTGCGAGAGGGAGGGAGTACCCGTCCTCTGGAGGCCCGACACAGCCTGCATGGGTGAGTGACGGCGCTCGCGACCCAATCACGATCTCAAGGTCGAAGACCGGTGTATTTAAAGTTACTCTTACAGACCACAGATAGGTTTTATTCTCACGCACTTTGATTTGCCAGTTGTGGTTTAACTAAGGTCAGTTTTGCCCTGGTGTAATAAGCATGAACATGAAACGGGGCTGCCACTGACGTTTGCGTTTGATTTTCAAACTGGAAAAACATGGCAGCCGTTCGGCAAATGCTATCAAAGACTGGTCTGACATGTATCCAGGAACACTCCTATTATCACCGGAGGATTTACACTCCTGAAACTCCTGCAAAAAATTAGCTTTGCGCGCTGTGTGAACATCCTCTCCTATAGAATTGTACAAACAGGAAATGGAGCATACTGTTAAATAGGGTCTATGGTAGGTAGCCTTCAATTTCCCCTTCGCTTACATTATATCCTCCGGGTCCACAGCTCCGTAACGGCAGATCAACTTCAAACATTTCTTCGAGTGTTTACGGTTTAATATTAATGTTTGCAGGTGTCTTTCATGCTGCACTGTCAACATCTTATAATGTTTAGAAACTTCTTTATGAACTATTCGTCAGCTGCTTCAGTCACATGATCACTTGAATTATAACAATTATAAGTCCATCAAATGCATTTCTGACCGATTCACATCAACATTATAATGACTGATTTCTCCCCCCCCCCATCAGCCACCCAGTGTAAACACGGTGCCGTCTACGACACCTGCGGCCCGGGCTGCACCAAAACCTGCGACAACTGGAACGAGATTGGACCGTGCTACAAGCCCTGCGTGGCCGGCTGCCACTGTCCCGCCAACCTGGTGCTGTTCCAGGGACGCTGCATCAAACCCATATCCTGCCCTGGACGGTGACCCTTGTGACCCGGGTGGGAGGGGGGAGGGGGGGGATTAGGTAAGGGGGTGGGGGGGTCCATTTTGTTTCAAAATTATAATGGCATGACTCGCTGAAAAGAATTCGGGAGGACAATTGAAGGTCTGGTGTCGACAGATCAGGTGCCACAAGGTACTCAGGGTCCATATCAGTGCAAGGAAGTGGGAAGACATGGATATGCAGTGATACGACGGCGGTGGACCGAAGGGAAACTTTGTGGGTTGGAGGCCGACCCTCGCCACTCCATTCAGCCTCTGACTTCTACTTGGGCCTCTTGTAATATCATCCACTGTTAAGATACCAGTCACCACCACGGGAGGCGCTAATTTCAGCCTTGTAGAGGAAGAGCTCCCAAGTTTTCTCATGGAGAAAACTCAGAGGCCCCGTTTGGAGATTTTACAATCTCCGCTATCTGCGGAAAGTTCCAGGTGCAGCCACGGACCCTCAGGAAACGATCTGGGTCATTGGACTCCTGTTAGAGCCAGCATGGCCCCGAGTTTCTCTCACAAACACTGTTAAGTGGGAAACTGAGCGTCTGCATTTGGATTAGCGAGATTCAAAGCAGAGAAAGTCGCTGACGCATCGAATCAAACTGTCCTTGTGATCCTTTATTCCATCATTTCATACTGTAAGCTAGCCAGATTTATATGAAAGACAGACAGCTTTTATATTATTATTGTTCTAATTATTCTAATTATTATTATTTGTTGTTGATGTTGTTAATTTATCTATCAGTCAAATGACATGTCGTAGCAAGAGCCAGAATCATGAACATAATTGAGTTATAAATGATTTAAAGGGAAAGAAAAGCTATTTATGTATTTGTAGTGTACTTTTGTGTTACTGTTTGAAGAGAAATGCCCAAATGTGACTCAGTTGTTGCATCATCGCAGGGAAAAAGTACTGTATTGTATTTTGCTCAGTGTACAGGTTGTTGTGGTTAGTATCAAACTGAAGGTGTTCATTTAAGCATATGTTTCACTTGACAATAATTATTTAAGACCAGCAATATAATCTTTTATCGAAGTTCATTTTTGACTTCTGTCTTTACTCTTGAGAGTCTTGAAACCTTTAAACAACTGCAGGGGAAGAACGCCGGACCCGAAGGTTGCTGGTACAAATCCCCAAAACGACGACGACGACGATTTCCCAGGCAGAAGAAAAACGATCCAATGTAACGCTCATTAACAAAGTTATGTTTTACACTTTCAAGTCTCTAAAAATAATTCAATAAAACAAGCTGAAAGAGGCAAATCACCCTTCGATTGAACTGCTCTCAACTTAGAGGCATGCAACCAAGGACAAGGGGTTAAAAAGGAAATGTAGCTTCACTGTTAAAAGAATTTTGCTCTAAAAGGTTGAAAGTCCAGTTTTGAAGTCGTCCAAGTTGAGAAACAAAGTAAAGCTGGATTCAAATTTGACACAAGGGGTTAACGAGGCCAGCCCAGTTTTGATTATAGTCCAGTGCTGGATTTCACTTGTTGATAGCGTGACACGCTAGACGGATGTACTGTACATGGTCAGCAGTTGTTATACCCCCCCAGTGATCGCTCTCACATTCTGTCATTGCAAGCTTCTGCAAGCCCCGCGTTTGCGTCCTCAATAGAGAGCGACGAACGCTGTGAGCAGAAGGTCTGCGGTGGAGATGGCTTTGTTAGTCGTGCGCGACTGAGAAGAAGAACGTGACTCGTCTTTCTTTGACTTGCTTCATCATGTCTTCACTCTCAGCACTGAAGAAAACACAAGACGCTCAAACTGAGCAAACACTGTTCTCCGATCCCGACGTAGTTCCGGTTTTGAGAAGGTGCTAGTGGGCGCCAGAGATATAGTGTAACCCCTTTAACCTCTTGAGACAAAAGTAATCAGATTTATCGGGGGAAAAAAAAGACAAACTCACAATAAAGAGCCGAAACTATTTTAAATACATTTTCACACTTTTAATACACTTCAAATTTGTACAAACATATTTCACATAAGTGTATCACTAAAACAAACACGTGACAACTAAAGCACCAGATACAACAGAGTCCATTAGACAACAGAGCTGTGTTTTTCAGGAGTTTTTGTGAGGAATACCAGAGCGGAAAATTAGACTTGTGTGCCCACCTGCCTCAGCGGTCGACTCATTCAACATTTCACCATCCACTCTGACGTCAGGTGCGGGTGGGTTGAGAAACTAATCGTCGACATCTGGCTGATAGTTCAATTCTCACATAAAAGAAGAAATACTCGAACAGTAACTAGTAATCTGAGAGGCAAGATGTTTGACTTACAGCTGTTACGGTTTTTAGTGCTGTGCGGTTCGTCAGTGACTGTCTTCAGGCATCTTAGAACTTACAATCATCTCTGTTCTTTGCATCGATGAAGCCAAGCTGAACTTCATCCAAAGACCTTCGCTGTGTTTCTTTTGAGAAGCACGGCGGTGATATAAAACACCAACAACCCCAGTTACATCACACATCAGTTACATGTGTGATGACAGATAATTCTATTTGTTAAACCTAATTTGACATGTGAGTTTCATTTCAAAATCTGTATAACCATTTTGATTAAAAAGTCACATGATATTCGTAAATGAATATTTAAAAATGTAGATAACGTTCTCCAATCCTTAAGTATTTAGGGAAAAGGGTCTAAAGACAGCGGATAACGCTACATTTCGTACTCCGTTTATACAGTTTATAGGAGCAGATGCCCAATGAACGATGCAGGAATTAGGAGATTTATGAAGATATTTTTGGATTTAAGCCGCCAATAAAAGGAATTTTGTGCCGTATTTTAAAAACTGTCGGCTGGTTTTTGACTTACAGGCCCCCCCACACACACATACACACACAGGTGTTTTCACTCGCCCGTGTGTGTACCTGATCAGCCCACTGCGCTGGTTGAGGTCGGGCGGGGCTTTGCACGTGGTCACCTGTTTCAGTCGGAGTTTGTCCCACTTTAACAGGAACAAGAGAGGGAGGCAGATGTCAATTAAGCGCAGTCTCTAGACGCCACAGTCCTGGGAAGACGTCTGATTACGTCAAAAGTGAAAACACCCGTGGGGGGGCATCATGGGTGGGCAGGGGACTCGAGGAATTCAATGCAGTCGTAGAAGCAGTGTCTGACGTAAGTCCCTATTTCCTAACGAGGGCACTATACTTACTGCCTGCCACTTTATTTAAGTTTGAAACCTAACACATTGTATAGTTCCCATAAAAAATGTTCCCCCAAACAAAAATAGTAGTGTCAACGGCACGTACATTACTCTGAGCTCACAGTCCTGCCAAGCTTCTCGTAATGTAGATGCGAAAGTTACCGTTACGCGACTGATGCAAAATGAGGATTCGTAACCATCTGAGATTTCATTTTACAGCTCGCTATAGAGTGGAGTGTGTCAGCTCTACTGGGAATACGAGGGAGTGGACTTGAAACCAGAAAAGACATTAGTGGTTACACATGTGAAGAGTGAGCTGTTACGCGGTCCGCGTGGACAGCTGTATCGATTGGAGCAGAGCCGTTCAGTCTCAGACGGGGAGTTCCCATCGATTTCCTACAGAACCAAGGGTATTTCTGAATCTTTCTAAGATGCCAGGCACGTGGCTGTATTTTCCGGTAATGACTAAAAGCTCCTCCTTCTCCTTCGGCATACAAATTTAAAACAAATAAACTTGAGATTTGTTTGTTGACCTCTTAACAAAAGGCCGGTTGTCTAATCGATAATGATTCAGTGCCTGACGCTTGAGTTTTACATTGGCCAGGGCGGAAAACAAAAGTTATACTGTTGACATGACATCAAGCCTTTGAATTTTGTAGTGAAACTCTTCGCTAGCGTGTTTTTGACCGCGAGCTGCTGCACCGTTTTAGCAATAATATACAGTACGACCAATACCAAATGATATTCACCAACACCAGTGGCTCCGGCGGATAAAGGGAACAAGCACTGACTTCACTAGTCACAAGCACAACACAAACAGTCTCAGATAAAAGCAACATCAAGACACTTACAGTGACACGACACTGCTAACGTTCCTGCTCTCTGCACACGTGAGGGGCAGATCAACTCTTTGGCATTTTCTGAAAATGACACATTCACCTTCATTTCTAAACTGAAATGCTGTAAGGCCTGGAATGGTACTGCGGTGTATACGAAAAAAAGTCTGGATAGAAAATAAGATATTCTCTGCTGGAGTAAAATGACTCCACTGATACAACAAACCTCAAGTGAATAGTGGTAATTTTGCAAAAGTAACAGGAAAATAAAGCTCTTTGGAGAATTTTTTTTTTTCCTTTTCCGGATTTATTCCTATATATTCTGGGTTTCAGTGTTCAGGTCTCAAATTTTCATAAGAATGTGTGTGTGTGTGTGTGAATGGGTGAATGTGGCATGAAGTGTAAAGCGCTTTGAGTGGTTTGAAAAGACTACAATATAAGCTATATAAGTGCAGTCCATTTAACTGTTTATACTGTGAGTCAGCTGGATTTTTTGTGACATTTAAAACAGTTGATTGATCACATGAGTGAGAGGATGAATTTAATGATGGGTTGAGCCTTTTAAATTTCTAAACTGACCAGCAAATAGTTTAATCAAACTATAACAAAGAAACACTGCTCCACACTGATCTCAACACCCGCCAGAGTAGCGGATGATAAAACAGATGAGTTTCTTTCTTTGATTCCTTCACAGGCTACACAGGGTATCTGTGTAATCCTGCAATATTTGTATTCTTAGCAAGCTGATAAAAACACAACAAATGTGGAGACGATTCCCACCAGTTTCCTCTGATAAACCATGGCACAAGGGGAGAGACAATCTGTTCGTTCCTCGTCTTACCGTGAAGACAAAACCAGACAAAAACAGATGATACAAGTAGATAAAACTAGCTGCTCTAAGTACAGAAAATATGTATGTGCACTCTAATATATAATCTTCCAAACCTCTCAAGTAAAAGTTTTCCTATACAAAAGAAAATATACATCTAATAAAAATACACTCTTAACGTTCCAGGCTGGCCAGCTTTAAGGATATACTAAAATAAAATAAAAAAATACAGTCAAACCATGATATACAGCTGGGGTCAGCTACCACAGCAAAGGAACAAGCGAACCAGGCAGAAAGGAGGAGTGTGGACAGAGAGAGACTGACCGGCAGAGAGTTCAGTCGTCATCGCTGTCGCTGCCTGACTCGCTGAGCTGAAGGTCGTTTCCTGCGAGGAAGAAGAGGAGAAACAGATTAGAAACATTGTTAATCGAGGGGTGTCTCTTTCCATGGTTTCTCAGCAGACATATGGAAATAGTAAGTCACACTGGTTTCAGGAGTATGTGCAATTTGAGCTTTGAGTTCTGGGGCGAGGATGGGTTTTCCATTTTTGACACAAATTGTACCAATCAGGTTCAAAGGGGTGATGTCATACAAGTTATAACTTAAACTTGTATGATTCACTGACAAGTGCACTTTGTTTACAGGTAGTGGAAAGTCAGCACTGGCATAAACCCCGGCTAAATGACTCTGGGTAGCTCTTAAACCCTCCACGTGAACCAGCAGACGAATAAGTTCAGGTGTAGTGGCCAGAATGGGATGTTGGCAAAAAGTCCCCTCAGAAACATGGCGGGGATGTCACGGATAAGAACTACATCCGTTAGCAGCAAGGTGTTGTGGTCCTACAGTGTTTTTGGAAATGGAAGAATTGAATGCATTGCCATCATTCCCGTGAGCGCTGGGATGAGTTCCAGCCTCTGGATGGAGACAAAGCATAACCCTGGGATGCTCACTGAGTGTGTTCATGAGCTGGTTGTTGCCCTGCTGCCGGTCGGCTCCTCCGTTGGCCATAGGGTGGCGGTTGGGGGAGGTCTGACTGAGCGGTCGGGGGGCGTCGTGCTCGCCGTCGCTGCTGCTGCTGTCGTCGCCGCTCCCCGAGGCACTAGCTGAGTCAGAGGAGCTGCTGCTGCCGCTGCTGCTCATCTGCTCTATCACCTCCACCTCTGCTCGCAGCTCTGTCAAAGGCACAGGACAGCGACGGTTAACGTTAAATCCTGAGATGGCGACGCTTCTCTTAAGTTGTATCTTCCCTTTCTTGATTTATTTGTATAAATATCTGTGAAAACTCAACATATCTGTAGAAAAAATAATACACTCTATGTTACGTGTTGTGATTATGTCAGGATAGAGTTTAGTCTAAAGTCTGTTTTATCTTGGGTTGTGGTTGGGGCTGAACTTCCTCGCCTCTTTTGATGTCGTCGAGCTGGGGCTCTGGGGAGGGGTTATCCTTAGAAGGGGAAGGGGACGTCTTGGCGCCCGCCCCGGGCTTGGTGGGGGCCCGGAACTGAGAGCTGGGCTGGCTGGACCGGACCGACTGCTGTTCGATTCGGGCCTGGATCTTACTGCTGCCCTCTGCCCTGAAACACACACACACGCAGAAGATGCACCTACTGTTAGTCCTCTCTGATCTCTAGCAGTTTGTCCCGATTTATCTGGAGCCTAAACCGTGTTAAATCCTTCCGGGGGATTTGAAAAGTAAATTTCAGTTACTCAGGATATGCTCTAGCAACAAATATGCAAAGCCTAGATTTACAAAGGGAGAATAAAACCTTTAAAAATCCGCTAACTTAAGGACCAGCGGACAAACATATAATCGTTGAACAGACTTCATCCTCACTATATATAAATGTTCTGTGTTGATGAAAATTCACGATTACTATTCCTCAAAAATAGATGCACATTTTTTAGTGGTATATTCTGAATTTGGTGTAGTAATAATCAGTATCCAAAAGGTGGAGCCAAATATGTCAGGTAGCAGTGTTAATGTGTGGAAGGACTGAAAGCCTATGATTTATAATCTGAAAACTAAATGGTTGTAAATCAAATCGCGGTGGAATAAAGCACTTTTTTGACAAACATGTAAGTTTCAAAGGAAATCTTTCACAAGCTTATGATGTCCTGAGCTCGAAGATTTGACGGCTACGCTGTCCTCTCTCGGGACAGTGCTCCAGTTCCACATGTTACGATCATATCTCTCACAAGACGTTTTCAGTGGTCTGGACTGCTTTGACCTCTCACCTGGTTTTCTTGACCTGGATGCTGCTGCTCAGCTTCTCCAGCACGAATTCCCCGGTGTCATGGTTAATGATGAGCACACAGTCCTTCTGGTACGGCCGCTTGTTTCCTTTGAAGACCGTCATGGGAGGCGTGGAGCCCTGGAAGAAGAACAATTGATCTAAATACGTCCCGTCTATGTTTGCTTTGACAGACACGATGGTAGAAATGAAAAGGTTTGTTCGTCAGAATGATTCATTATAACTCAGCCGTTAGTTCACTTGATTGACTTAGCACTTCGACCAACCTGCAGGTACCTCTACCTCTTATTTTCACTGACGAATGCTTTCACATCAGTTCAGGTGAGAACCCTCGGTTCTATTATTTTCATATCTCTAGCCTGTGAGGTATCCGTTTGTCTGCTTATCTCTTTTTTTTGTTTGTTTTAAACATTGTTTTTTTGATATTATTTGCATCATACTACAATTTGCTCTCAGTATGTTGAAAACAACTGAAAACCGGAGTCAAATTCCGTGCGTCTCTCCACATCCTTTGTCAGTAAAGTCGAACTTTACCGGTACACATTTCCAAAAACGTGTGCTTGTGCCGAATCCTACCTTTGACACGATTTTTACCTTTGCTGTCAAATTTCATAAACTCTGAAATCAGACCACCACACAGTTTACATGGAGAGACTGAAATCCGACGTTGATGTGACATCCCAGCCGTTAGACGCATCATTGTCCAGATAGTAACTCTCTCCGTTGCTGTCTCCTCGTGTTCTCTACAATTTTAGAGGACTTGAAGGAGAAATGCAAAACCTTATAACTCCACAGACAAGTGTCTGATGGAGGAAAATGATGCACAACAAAATCTGGAGTTACTCCTTTAACTGTCTTTATCAGTTATAGTAAATTGGGGCAATCTGGCTGTATGTAATGTCCACATTTAAGGGACAACAATGAGAACCTTTCATGTTTTTGCCAATTAATGACACAATTATAATTTTAGAATTAATTTCCAAGACAGCAAGTGTGTTTCAGTTCATTTCAGTTCACTGAGAAAACAGCCTGCAGTGATTGGACATTTTTTCGTAACAGGCAAACCATCCCAGCGGACATTTAATCACCTTTATTTTTCTAATCAGTGCTGTGTTACCAGGTTTTAATGTAGCTGAAAGCAGGAAGAGTTTAAAATACCACCCTTCACGCTGTCTTCACAAATGCTCTAACATCCACAGCATGCAGCTGATTGCCAAACAGCAACCTTATGAATTCACAAAACAATGGAATTCAGGTAATCATTTACTAAAAGCTGACATTTGCTTTTTTTTTTGGGTTAGGTTTTCTGACAGCACACAGCAGTTTTACCGGAATGTGAGGTAACGTTATGGTCACTTCATCTCCTTTCCCAACTTGTAGCTCTCCCTCGCAGCTCGTGTCGATAGACGCTGGTTTGAAGTCATCTGTGAAAGGAGGACATTTGGTGATTCAGTCAGGCGCTGGTCAAATGCAGGTCAGGTCAACATATATAAGGACTCCTTGAATTTATTCCTTGAAGAAATGTGACCATATTATGCACTGAGAGGGACATTTTATGCCTGAAAAACAAACGGATGAGCAAACTATGTAACAAACCGTTTCTAAAATCACCTCAAACATACTTACATTTCTTTACTGTTAACTAGCAACCACCTTATCTGCTGATACTGACCTGTGACCTGCAGGTATATTACATTATATACGGTAAACATACAGATGAATTGCTTTCCTAATTAACGAGCGAGCCTTACAATGCATACACCAAAAAACAAAAAAAAAACAAACAAACACCAAGGCACTTTTTATTTTATTTTCTTTTATATAACTTTTTAAATTTTTTGTAAGGACGATACCTCACAAAAATGAAACAAAGCTACCTCACTAGATCTGGACAAAAACATTCATGTCAAACTAGTCCCTATTCATGCCCCTTTCAACAGAGACAAACGTGCGTAACCACGTTGGTCTGGTTAAAGTGCACATCCGGCAAACTTCTGAGGCAGTTGTGCCGTAAAAATGTCCGGAAACAGGCAACGAATTACCGCGTTTAACCGTCAATACCGGCCGCACTGTTTTCCGTCTCCTTGCTCTAAGAAATAATGTTTGGGGGGGAAAAAAACCAATACTAAATGAATGTATGATAAGTAAAGGGAGTTGCTGAGAAATGAAAAGCGGTGGGTGTATCGATATCTTTCTATGCAAATGACTTAATTTACTTATCCACATAATTGGCTGGGTTGTGCAAGAGACAGCCTCCCCGTCCGTGTGGGCGACCTAATCCCACACAGCGCTTCATTTCACACACTTGCGCCACTTTTTATTTTATTTTTTTTAACGCCGTCTTCTCCATTTCTTTCTCTTCGTTTGTTGACACTCACATCTTATGGTGTGAAAGGAAGATTTTGGCCTCTTCTCGAAGCTTTCTCCGAGCTTCAAAACATGCTCCTCTTTGTCCAGCAGCGGATTCGTGCTCCCGTTCATGTCTCCGTTCGTTTGGGAATGTCTCAAAAATTCACATGAATCTGCGGTGTTCCGAGGAGCCGAGCTGGATCTGACAACTTCAGGGGGGTCAAAAATTAGAAACCAACTATGAGACAAAGTTAGCCTCCTGTGGCTAACGTTTAGCCAAACATCCCGTTCGTCACCCGGCCACACCTTTTCCTCTTCTTGGTCCGGCTGTGAAATGTTACGGTAGCACTCCTGCCCTTTCCCCCCATCGTAGATAAAAGCCGGGAACGAATGAACCACGCATCAAAGTAGATAAATACTTTTAATAAAAGCTCTGTATTTTTATCCAGCGGGCAACGAGCAGCGATAACGTTGGCGCCCCGCTCTAAGAAAACGGAATCAATTGTAACCGCTACACGGAAGAATTTATTTAACGGACAAGATGGACGCCGAGTGTGTAACGATGTAGCCAGTCGCAAGATTTTTTTTAAACATTAAAAGTTAGTTTTAGCCCCATTTATCGTCTTAGTAAGCGAAGTTGGTATAAAAACGTGTGATATGTTTGCTTTCCTACAAATTAACGACTAGTAGAGCCACCACCGGAAACGGGGAGGCAGCAAAACCCCTCGGTTTCTTTAAACTTAGCATGGCACTGTCACAAAATGAAACGTTCCCCGGCGATACTAAAATAAGACCACCTCTGGAAGGACTGGGGTCCGAAGACGAAATCCCGCCATGTGTCTCAGGACGAACCGAGACCTCCGGCGCCAGAGTTTTAACTCAGGAGGAGCTGGACAGACTCAGCGGGGAGCGGGCTCTGGTCTCCGACTTCAAACAGATGAAGTTGGAGAGGGAAGCGCAGAAAAACTGGGACTTGTTTTACAAAAGAAACACGACGAATTTCTTCAAGGACAGACACTGGACCACCAGGGAATTCGAAGAGCTCAAAGCGAGCAGAGAGGTGAGGGAGGGAGCGGACCGCCGGGAAGAACAACTACAGGAACTTTACGTCCGAAGAAATCGTTTTTTACATTGGATTTGGTCAAGTTTAACTCCACTGTCGATGGCTTTGTTGCTAGATTTGGTTAAGTAATGAGTTGTATAACTGTCATTACTTCTTGTGGGATAAAACAGCCCCGAAATACATGTTTTTATATGCGGTGGAGACCCGGCACAACATTTCACCAGACTTCATTCAAAAAATATGTCATTTTAATGAGACTTTGCCTATCTGCAAAATAAATTCATTGAGGCCTTACACAAATTTTGTCATGCCTGTAATCCACCCGTCAACAGCGTGGCTACTTACATTTCCAACTTACACCTCCTACTGTAAATATTGTGGAAGAAAGCTGTGGGAATAAGGAGCTGATCCAGATACAAAGATGCATTTCTCAACCCGCTCCTTTCACAGCACGGTTGAAAAAAAGGTTTTCCCACAAGGGACGCTGTAAAAACTAAAAACTGAAGTGGCAGTATTTTCCTTACTGCCGTGTAGGGTTAGACATGAATAAAGTGATTAGCCGATACTGTGGCCGTCTGTTAGCTCTGTCTTTGTCCTGCCCGGTTTGCAGTTTGAGTCCCAGAGGCTGGTGCTGCTGGAGGCTGGCTGCGGTGTGGGAAACTGCATCTTCCCTCTGCTTGAGGACGACCTCAACGTCTTCATTTATGCTTGTGACTTCTCACCACGAGCTGTTGAATTTGTCAAAGTAAGATATCTATCCATCAGTATCTATGAATAATCTTTTTTTCTGTTTTTTACCTTTTGTGGGTCACCTGAGCTCAAGGCTCCTTTCTAGTAACACAGTGCTTTACATTCACACAGAACCACTCGGTTACAGCAGATTTTCAAACAATTTGCAGCCTTCGTTCAGAACGACGTAATAGCTTCCAATTAAAAGAGAAATATGAGGCATGTTGTCACATCTCTTCCCTGGAGTGTAAAATAAAGCTATAAAAACTAGAGTTTCTAGTATATTTCCAGTATTGATGCCAATTATTTTCTAGATTAATCAGTTAATTGTTTATTTTATAAAATGTCAAAAATGGTGAAGAATTCTCTCAGTTCTCCGGAGCCCAAAGTGACACCTTCAGATTGCGTGTATTGCCCATTCAACAGTCCAAAATCCAAAAATCTAATCTAATCTAATCTAATCTAATTGAGAAGCTTGAACCAGCAAATTTTTGGAATTTTTGCTTGAAAAATGATGGCGATTTTCATTGTCAATTATCAAAGTAGTTCCCAATTGCTTTCTTTCGATTGACTTATGCATTAATGGACTAATCGATGCAGCTCTAGTGAAGGCAGCACTTACTAATACAAATAAAAACTTTTCTGTTTACAGCAAAACCCTCTGTACTGCCCTGAGCGCTGCTGTGCCTTCCAGTGTGATTTAACTAAAGATGATCTGAGGGCAAATGTGCCAGAGGGCAGCGTGGACGTCGTCACTCTCATCTTTGTTCTGTCGGCCGTCCACCCTGATAAGATGGAGCTGGCTTTACAGAACATCAGCAGGGTGAGAGCAGAGCCGCTCAGGTGGAAAGACTCAGTACAGGGTTCCTTAAATGGTTGGAAAAGTTTGGAAAAAAAACAAACATTCGATTTGACCGTTTCTTATTAACTTTGGGAGTTTTCATCTCTCTAAAATAAAAAAAGTATTTTTATTTTTATATAAAATATCATTTACATACCTTCTTAATATACACAAAGTCTAGTGTGAATACAAAAAAAAGGTCAATCAATCCAATGATTGATTGACATGAGGGTTTTTAATGTAGCTGCTGGAGTTGGCAGTTACAGCACACTGTGTGTCTGGTGGTAACTTCCCATGCTATTTTTGATTCATGCCGAGTTTAATGGTGTAACTTACCTGTGGCTTTAAGGTGCTGAAGCCCGGAGGCACTGTCCTGTTTAGGGACTACGGCCTGTACGACCATGCCATGCTCCGGTTTAAAGCCGGCAGCAAGCTGGGGGAGAACTTCTACGTACGCCAAGACGGAACCAGGTCATACTTCTTCTCTAAAGGTCAGTAAATTCCTAAGGAAAGTCGTTTTTATGTTTGTTTGTGTCTGTTTGGAAGATAGACTCATAGATAGGTAGATATATACAATAGCTATGTAGATAGATAGATTTTTTTTTTTTAACCTACTTCTTCCACTGTCCAAAACAAAAGCAGCTAAAAAGTTTTAAAGTCTCCTCAATGTGTTTTTCAGCAATAGCAACCATTTTTATTTATCGGCCAGTTTCTCAAACAAAAGTGGTGATATCGCAACTAAGTAAGTTATTTTTCACTTGTTTAAAGATGTTTAATAGATCTAATAGATCTTTGTCTGCCCGAGGTGTGTTTGTTGTGTAAATATAGTGCAAAGAGAGCAGCCTCTACAACTTCTTGATTTTAATTCTTCAACAGTTCAGCCAGTTATTATGGGAAAAACATGTTTAGCTGTTTGTACTGAAACTACGACATGAAGAGGACACAGCAAGTCCATGTCCAAACAAGAGTCAACTGTCCAGTGCAAAGGCAGTTACAAATCTTGCGTGTGTGTGTTTGCTCAGCCTTTTATTCATATTTTGTCCTTTCACAACACAGCAGAAAACACCTCGACCTTCGCTCTGTATGCTTCCCCTCTTCTAAAGTGTTAGCTTGCTCTTTTCATCTGCTTTCAGAGTTCCTGGCCGAGCTCTTTGAGGAGACGGGCTTCCAATCTGTCACTAACGACTATGTCCTGAGAGAGACAGTCAACAAGAAGGAGAGGCTTTGTGTTCCCAGGGTGTTCCTGCAGAGCAAATTCACCAAGCCTGGCCAATCAGACAGCCCCTGAAGTCTCTTGGCCTTTGTCGGTCACCTCATACGTCTCCCCAGATGAGGAGAAAGACAAGACTGAAATGTCCGGCTGAAACTGGAAGGTGAAAAAGTTCGTATATTGCGCGGGGGAAATTGGTAGCCTGATCGTGACTGTAACGGGGCTTGTGGCTCACACGCCACCGGTCTTGAATTCTTTAGACCATGAGGGAGAAGTAGGTGGGTAAGGTAGATTGATAATACCTCCTCTGACTAATTAGCGACTGAGGCTCACTGACACCTTGGAGCTGCTCCTTTGCCAACAGATGAAGACAGTGCTTGTGCTGGGAATCTTACAGATGGAAATATGTGGAACCGTAACAGGATCGTGATTGTTCAGCGAAGTCCTGAGCTGGATAAATAACGAACAGTTTGAACTCACATTTCAAACCGTGCCAAACCTTGTTCGGCTGGTAGCATCACCATGAGAAGTTTCTTGTTTTCTCTTTGGGCCTTCAAACTTTCGTCTCCTGTGCCTCCAGTATAAGTTTCTTATTCCCCTTATTTTCCCTGATATTAAGTTCACGTGATGATTTTAAGATTTTAATCAGTGTAAATTCATTTTAATGTTTTTCACCATCTTTGCCTGTGTGTACTGCGGGAAAAAAGCTGCATTCAGCTGCATTGTGTCATTTCACACTTGGTTTAAAATTGTTCAGAAAAAATGCTCACAGTTTCACCCCCTGATTGTGGTCGGGTTTTTCCGCGCTACAAACCACAGGGGAAGTAGTACTCATGCCAATGCATACACATTAACATCCTGACTTTTTAAAAATAAACTTTTAGGAGATGTCTTTTCATCCATCAGTAGATCAGTTGTTAGTTTGCTGCTTGCTGTTGGTGCATATTATTTCGTAGATATGTTAGAAAAACCTTAACTGATTAAGAGACCAGTATGTTCAGTATAAAGAACAAAGAAACAATCCTTTAATGACACGTCTTCTCTGTTTTGACATTACATAGGTCATCCAGAGGAGTGTGCTGCTGATAAGTTACACTGTGATTCAATACCCGTCAAAAGGGATGGTCACTGATTTCGAGATGCTTACGAGCTTGGGTTAACATGCAAGACAATGCAGTGAATCATCAAGATGGTTATTCGTAAAGTTCCTGTACAGACTGGTGTGGGGGGGGGGCTCATAGTAGAGCCCTGTTAAAGCATCAGAGACTAATACCCAAAAAGTTTTCCTAATAAATACTCTGACATTTTCTGCCAGCTTGTAAGCAGAGACATTTCACTCCCTAACTATCTCTCTGATTTACCTGCAGTACCAATTTAAGCACTAATGTCTATTTTATAGATGGTTTTTATAGATGGTTTTGCATTTTAAAGTTGTATTTTGTAACTCAGTGATCCTTACCGGTGGAGAATGACTCACTCAAATCCATTATATCATGCCTCCCAGCATAACGTTTATAAGATACACCATGTCTGGGTGTGTATTACTCATGAATCCATTTATCAGTGTTAGACATTTGTTGCATTTCCCTCTTACTCCATTTGATTCTGGAGTAAAACATAATTACACGGTGAAAAATGAGAAGAAACATTAGGAAGAGTCAATAACGCCTTTGAAAGTTACCATGAAGCTTTACCGTTACACCTTTGCAAACTTTTACGCAAGTTTTCGCTTGTACTGGCATAAAGTTAGGTTTCACCCATTGGAAGAGACCTTCCCTCAGCAGTGAAAAGTTGGAAATGACATTGGAATGGAAGTAAAAATATTCCCACAAGCATCGATTAGCAGGATCCCATGTGACATGAAATGATTCGATGAGAATGTAAGGTTGATCAACTTGGGGAAATCGTAAAACTTCTTGCCTTTTGAAGCACAAACACCGACAAGCAGCATTGTTACTGAGCAGAGAGACATTAGGGTTTCTGTGGCTTGACACTACTACTACTCAAGGGCCTAAAGGAAAAGGCAGCAGGACTCTTTCTGATATGAAAATGAGATTGCACATTATTTGATAGGTGATATCCAGCTAAACCCCTTGTACCCTCCTGGATCAACCAGGTTAAGGTTTTTGTGTTATTGTGACCATCAGTGATTAATTTCTGGAAACTTGTATAAATTGAAATGAAATTAAAATTTTTAAAGGAATAATTAAGATTTTTTTTTTTTTTAAATTTACTTTTTCTTCACAACACTCAGAAATGCAAAGACTCACCTTTAATATACCACGTACCATTAAATGGGTCAACTGTGGTCAGTTGGCTTAGGGCTCTGTGCCAAGCATCTAGCATCTTTGCCCTTTTTAAGCACAGTTTCCTGTTCGAGTGTCATCCACTGACGCTCTTCTGAGCAAATCTTTCAGAAGAAAACCGCACGCAGAAAAAAGGATGTGAAAATATCAGAAAGAGAAAGAAACAAGGACAAGCAAGAAATTTGATAAGTTGACTTTGACCAAGTAGATTGAAATAAACATGTTATGAGGAGGACTCTGTGATGAAGATCACTCTCGGATGTGACGCTATTTTTTTTGTCATTCTTTCTAAACTGAGGACTGTGGAAAAAATGTAAACAATCTTTGACATTCACATGGGAACAGATAAAAAGTAAAATGTTTTCCTGTTGGGTTTCTCTTTGCACTAGAGATCAGTAGGACATGTCATCTGGGAACCATGAAAGTCTGAGCAAAATTTTGGGCCAATCCATCCAGTAGATGTTGAGATTTTTAGCCGAAAAAAGTGAAAATTTCGACCTCATGGTGGCGCTAGAAGAAAAGTCAGGGGATTACCATGGTCATTAGAGTTTATCCCCCAAGGACCACGAATAGCTGCACGACATTTCACGTCGGTCCGTCTAATAGCTGTTGAGATCTTTGAGTATTTAAGTGACTGTTCTACTCACAGATTTTCACTTTCCCCACCAGCACCTGGAACCCACCAGCAAAACTACAAATCCCTCTCAGGCCAGGGTCAGAGGGACAAAATGTTTATCAGACAGAATTCTTTAGTCTTCAACTAACTCTACTTGACATCGTTTCACACCGTTCAAAACCCCCCAGCAATGATTCACGAGAATAGGATTTTGAAACTACACACTACCCATTGCAGTTTCCTGTCCTGTGGTTTGGTTTTGTGCAGACCTCTTCCAGTATGATGAAAAACAAACGGGTCGAGTGCACTGCAATGGAATCGCACCTTCAAGTTTATTCTTAATTGGTATGACAGCAATACAACTACAATCCTGTTGTTATGGCTTTTTTACCGCGCCAATCGCTGCACCGGTAACTGTGTCTTGGTTAACAATCAGAATTAACACGGAGACTGATTCTGTCTAATAAACGAGGCACTTTATTGCCGGCATGGTTTGTGCAGAATTTCAGCATCGTTGAATGTGATTTGGAAAATCGGTTTTCGTGGCTGAACCTGCCCGTTTTATAAATCATCGCATAGTTTAGGCAAATTCTGCTGCTCTAACTCTAACAGTGTGTGGCTTTGGCCGCCACACTTGTGGTTGTTTTGCCCTAAGAGAACAACGGCGAGAAGGAAATCGAGTGAGAGCAGACTGCTCTGAGCTCTACACACAAGTTTGTAGCCTTGATACTAGTTTTAGCTGCTGCTACATGCAGTGGCTTTTCACACCTCTGCGCAGTCAGCCAGTATGCCTCTGACCAGTATCTACGCAGCAGGTACTTGAAGGTTTGCAGCAGAAGTTCTCTCCGCGCTGACAGAGACCGGGTTCCTTGGTTTTTCAGCCTTCGCTTTAGAAATGAACTGAGGGCTCAGTCTCCCGAAACGAATCCTGACAGTCTAGTCCCATGAAAGTTGTATTTCCACATTGAATTATACTATTTTGAGTTAGGGCACAGAACCGGATCACTCGGGCAACCCTGTCTTTGTCAACGTGTAAATTAGAACTGGATGATTTTGGATAGAAGGCTATATGTATTGCTATATAATACATTTTTTGGAAAATCATTTGAGAAATTGACAATATCTCCAGATACAGGAATGTCTGTTTTACACAATTTCAGCAAATCAGATGCCTGACAAAGCAAAATACTTCATTATGTTCATGCAAAACTCCTATGAAAATCAAATATTTACAACACAATACAAACTCATATATACTTGGCAAAATGTCTTATTGGTTGACAAATTTCTATCACCCACCCTGATGTAAATGACACAATAGTCTGTAACAGTAGACATCACTAGATACGGTGGAAGGGTAAGAAACTGGCTGCTTTCAGAACTATTTAAGATCCACCCTGCCTCTATTAATAATATGAAATTGTTGTGTCTTCCTTTTTCCAGAAATTTTAGAATCAAGCAGATAAAAACAAAGTAATGGTACTACTTGTTTTTGGGATTTTTTTTACATGCTTTTATGATCAAATCTGAATGTTGTAATAATTTATTTTTATAATTTATAGAGAACTTTAGTTGTGTTTCCCAGGCTCTTTTTCTTTCGTGGGAGAGATGCAACTGTCACTCGTCTTATCTTAAAGGAACTCTGTGTTCGGTGACTGAACGTAGAAAGTGCCAATGTGTTGGTATGTGTCTGTGTGTGTCAAAGGGGGCAGCTGGCTTGTGTGCTGGCTATAAATACACATTGATACAGACGCAACAGTGATGGTCAATGCTACAGATAGGACCAGACTTGTGGTGTTGTATATTCTGGCTATATTTACTCCTATTGTGCCATACAGTTTGCCTCGAAAGACATCAACGCTCACCGTGTATTATTTTTCCATTTTTCATAGACAACCTTATACAGAAAATTCCACAACCATGCCAGGGAGTCACCAACTTACACCTAAGTAACATTAGCTGTCTTCCCAACGTCTTTAAGCATGGACACAGAGTCATATAGTAGATTTTAAATCCGCTGAGCAAAAGCCACTAAAGCAGATACGACAGATGATGAAACGTCAAAATACAGAAAAGGAAAAACATGCTTTGAAATAAACCTTTGTAAAAATTGGTGCATTCAAGTTGTCGGAACATTTTAATCCTTTGTGAACAGAGCCATCTCAGTCAGGTGGTCAACCTACAAGAGAAAAATAACAGAGCAGAACAAGGCATCAGTGCAGCTCTTCAGTATATATGGCCTCTTTCCCTTCCACAGCATCCAGTTCAGAAGAAAAAAATACAATTCTACATATTACATTTAACTGATAAAACACCTCAAGAAGGAAGTGGAAAGTTCATATAAATTCTGAGGTGTGATAAAGAAAGTAAGTAGGATTCATCCTCTGGGGATGTTGAATATCTGTACAAAATTTCATGGCAATCCATTCAATAGTCTGAACTAGAGTGGTGGACAGGTCAAGCTGCTGCTGGCATGGCTTAAAATTTGAACAAATTTCTTTCAGTAACGGTAACATGGCCACTTTGGTTGGATGCCACGGTATTTTAGCATCACCCAGTTTGAGATGCATTTTTTTTTCTGTAGAGCCTACAAAACTGTACCCATGAATCAGATTCTATTTCAATGTCAAAACACGGTCTACTTTAACTTCAAAGACAAAAAATCTATTAAGCGTCAATACTAAAGGTTAATGTCATTGTCCTCCTTGATCACGACAATACCTTTGACATCGATCCAGATGAAATGTCCCATTGCTGTCTCTCCACTCTCACATTCAGCCTTGCATTGATATTGACCGTTGTCCTCTGTTGTCAGCTCTAGAATCTCAGTCACGACCTGTCTGCGTCTCATGTTGCCATCGGACGCCGTCTCGTTCACTGTGGTGAGGTACCTGTTGGGGTCAGTCAACTCAGCATTTTGTTTGGTCAAATGACGCCATACAACGTGCACCAGACCGCATTGCTCGGGGTCATAATGTGTATCACAGGATAGTTTGACCGATGAGCCTCTGGCAGGAGTGATGGTTCTCTGTAGGTAAAGGACCTCTAAGGTAGCTAGAGCACAAAGGAAAACGAGATGAAAGAAAAAACAAAATGGTTATTAGGCAGTTTCAACCTTGTCGTAGTATTATGAACTCACTGATTCACTTTCAAAAGATTAAAAGGAATTACTTGACACTTTTGGAAATACACTTGTTCTCTTTCCTGCCAAGAGTCCAGAGTCTATACCAGTCACATATCTGTCGGGTAAATATACGTCTACATCCAGTAGCCAGAGAGTTTAGCTTAGTATCAAAACTGGAAACGGGGAAACAGCTAGCCTGGTTCTCTCCAGAGATAATAAAATCCATCTACCCGCACCTGTAAAGGTTACTTATTAGCATCTAATATCTTGTTTGTTTAATAAGCACTTCAACTGAAAAGTAAAAACCAGAAGTTGTGGTTTCCCAGGGGCTGTATGTCAGACTTCTTCTTGGCCAGAAGCAGAAGTTTCCTGAAGTCTTGTCGTCAACGTCAGGTTGCCAATCGTCCTCATCTCACACAGAAAACGGCTACTATGAGTACAATGTCGGAGTAACTTATAAATTGAAAACAAAATAGCAAATCGGTCTGGTCACTATCAGGCAAATTGTGACCATGTTTCCTTCCTCCTCGATTTCATCAACTGTTTAATTACACAGGCAGCATGGCTGCTTGGGTGTCAAAACTGCAAACAGAAAAGAGCGAAAGACTAAATGCAAAGCCTGACCACCCCAGACCAGCCCCTCCCTCTTCCTTCTGCCGCCGGACCAGGAGAAACTCTGCTGTTCTATTCTTCGACATAGTCTTAGCTGCAGCAGAAATGCACAAGAGGCAGAGGGAGCCTGAAGTTGGTCGGGTCAGAAAGCTTGAGGAGAAGCTGGACCAGGAGATTGCTGAGCTGTGCACGAAGGACGCTGAGCAAGAGCAGCACTCAAACACTGATGGCTACGTCCAATTTCTGCATAATTACCCTTCTCTGTCACGTCTTGGTGAACCTACGGACTCATTCAGCTTAAATATCCATTCTCAGCGATACTCTGAAGATGTGACAGCGGCTGCGTCAGAGGTCCAAGATAAACTACAGGACATTCTCAATGAGGAATGGCCAAAACCTCTCTAACAGTGATTGAAGTAGATGTTTTACCACCACACCCAGAGATGAATTCTTACAATATTGCCAGTGTTGCTGTCAAATCACACTGGATCCCAACACAGTTAACACATGGCTGTTATTATCGGAGGGGAACGGAAAAGCAACAGTGATGAGAGAAAAGTAGTTATGTTCCAGTCACCGGGGCCGTTTCACTGACTGACTTCAGGTCCTCAGTGGAGAGGATCCTTCACAGAGTCCAGACCACATTCACTCAGCCCCTTTAGGCTGGATTTTGGGTTTATTGGGTTGGGCGCTCTGCTGGATTGTGTGAGCTAAAGTAGACAGGAGCAACCAAAAGGGGCAATGGGTGATGTTCTGTTTTGAGTTTTTAAAATAAGTTTGCCTTATGCTGGGCCGTGTTCTTTGCTGTGGACATTGCACTTCCTATAGATCAACTGTCAGTCTTACATGGTGGGCTGGACTGTCATGTACTCTTCCTTTTAAAAATTCGTTCAAGATACACCCCGTTCTTTCTTTCTTTCTCTTTTTTTCCAAACTTACTGCAAACTTTTACAACATTTTTTGTGCGTCAGAGGATTTCCCCCACAAACCAGCAGGTATGTAGAGAACCAATGGGATCCTTCTGGCTGTTGAATATTTACATTTTATGCCTTAATACTTTATGTTCTCTCCCTTTTTTTTTAGGTTCCTGTCGCATCTTAAAAACACACTAGGTCACTTTAATTGAATGGAGCAATAAGTTGCTGCACTGAGGCTTTTGTCAGCAGGTATTCAGTGGATTTAACAGAATTGTTTTCAACTTAAGATACATCTATCGTAATTAATTTGTTTCCTGGTTTTTTTTTTTTCTTCCTCTTTATTTGGCAGAAACAGTGTGCAGCAAATATATATACTGCAGCA
Organism: Xiphias gladius; assembly: GCF_016859285.1. Lineage (NCBI taxonomy): Eukaryota > Metazoa > Chordata > Actinopteri > Istiophoriformes > Xiphiidae > Xiphias > Xiphias gladius. Next base: position 27,808,781 of record NC_053421.1, read on the forward strand.
AAGTAATTCTCACCTGTTCGTTCCGCCCAAGGCCGTACGTTTCAACAGAGCATCCCACATAGTGTGTCCGTTAAAGCGTAAGCACTGACCGTATGCCTGTCCCGTACAATATGCTCATACACATTTTAACACGAAAAACAGCACTATCCAACAACAACAGCATGCAGTTGTTATAAATTGATAAAGAAAACAAAATGGATTGAGATTAAGAGAACGTCTTGAGAAAAGACATATCAGATGCTTTTAGCAAGGAAACATTACTTACTACATCCTCAAACATTTTCTGTTGTTTCAAAAACTTTTAATTCACACCATCATGACACTTTATAGGCTTTTTATATACTATACTCATAACTGTCTTCTAATAATACCCCATGAGGTTTTCCTCCCCGACACTGACAGTAACCTGTGTCAAGAGGACACAGAATGTGCGAAGACGCCTTTACTTACCTTTGTCCATGGCAGATGACACACAGAAAGTCACCGCCAATAGCAGCGCAGGTCCAGTAAGCCAAGTCATCCTCCAGCACACACACTGGAGACTTACGCCAAAGACGAACGCCAGGACCCCGGCAACGAGTGAAAAATGTCAGAGGCAAGCTGAGAGTATCACCACGCTCATTCAGCGATGTCCCAGTGAGAAGCATGCAGACCACTGCCTGCAGATATGAGTGTGTCTGCTGATGCGTGGGTGGGAGGATGTACATCTTCGCTCTGCTATACAGCAGTGTTTCCGTTCTCCCCAAAACTAAAATGTTTTCACCTTCTTTGACTCTTTTGAAAAGATTCAATTTTTGAGTCTTGCACCAAAAATGCGTGACATCCACAACAACGTTTTTATTTTTGTCTTGAATGTGTTATTCGGTTTCACCCTTTTAGTTTTTTTATGATTCAAGCATTTGTCTGCTGTCAACGGACATCTAAGTATTTGGGGCTTGATTTTATCGAACTGCTCTATTATATGTCCGTATTCAGTGAGAACAGAGCTGATTTTTATTTTTTAAACTGCCTGGACCCCGATTCTCCCCTTACATTTTCCTCGAGTAGCTATTCAGGTTTAAAAAGTTAGAAAAACACTGTGACAATATCACATGTACACTCAGCAGGCACTTTATTAGGAACACCACACTAACACTCCCTTGGCTCTCAAAACAGCCTCAGGTCTTCGTGGCCAGGATTCCACAAGATGTTGGGAACTTTCCTTTGAGATTCAGGTCCATGTTGGCATGATGGCATCCCATCATTTCTACAGATTTGTCAGCTGCACGTCCATGCTTCCGTTAGCCCATCCGCCTCAAGGTTGGACGTGTTGTTCATTCTCAGATTCTTTTCTGCTCACCACAAATAAGTCATTCCCAAAATTAAATCTACACCACAAACTCCTCCCATCAGGATGTTCTCCATATTTTTGGAAATTCTGACGTATGGATCGGCCTGAAAAGTCAACAAATGGGCCGATTGAAGACATGGACGTGGGTGGACGGAAGGGTACGTTTGTAAAGCTTTATGAATGTTACTCAATGTGTAATGGGTTACACTATAGTGACTGACCTGATGACCATGATGTAGCATGTACCATTCCATTGCAAACTAAAACATGCATGTTATGTTTCTGGCCATGGGCAGGCAAACCGCTTTTCCTGGAACGCTCGTCATTCGTCGGTTGCACTCTGCGCCTTGACACAATTGGTGCTGCGTCAGTGAAGGTCTTCTGTGTTGTCTGAACCTTGTTATGTAACCAACAGTCAGAGCAAGGTGCCACATTCACCCTAGGTTTCTGAATTGCTGTGGATAACAATGCCACCTGAATACATAAATTGTTAAATCTGGTGTAGATTGTTATTGATGACATTAATGTGAAGTGTTGTGTTTTGTAGTAGCAGGATTAGGCTGCAGCCGGATGATCCACAATTGACGATCGATCCTTGTTTGTCCTTGTGAAGTGGGTCAGTGCCACCTGTAAGGAACGACATTTAAAAATACTGTATATATACATTTTACACATAGCTGGTTTTAATGTGTGCTTTATTGTAATTTTCTTTTCTCTGTGTGTTCTTTTTATTACTGTGTGTTAAAAGAAAAAGGATGCAGCTTCAAAGGTAGTTGGGTTTTGAGTATTGACTCAGGTTAGCAAAGAAATACCAGTACAACGACTTCTAGATCATCTCTTTGAAATAACTCCTTTCAGAGCACAGCTTGTCTGCCGGTGTATTTGAGTCTCCGTAAAGGTAAAACAAACTAAATAATGAAATGTGCATAGTGTGCCAGAACAAGACTGGAGTGCAACACAATAAAACACAATAAAACACAATATAAAATGTATATATAATAATATATTTTAAAACACACACATATATATATATATATATATATATATATATATAGTGTGTATATATATATATACGTGTGTATATATATATATACGTGTGTATATATATATATGTGTGTATATATATATATACGTGTGTATATATATATACGTGTGTGTGTATATATATATACGTATACATATATATATAAAAACTGTAAAAAGCAGAAATATAAATGTAGAACCTTACAGTAATAAGGGAGTAAACACTTTAAATACCATTAATACAGGATGTAAAAATCACAGTTGAAGTGTGGTATTGTGGAGGCTGTTTTTAGACAAAGACGCTGCATAAAATATCTGGCGAATTCCCACTTCTTCACGCAACATTTAGCTCATGTTTGTCTGTAGTGAGGAAGTGGGCGGATGCGCGTCCTTTGTTAAAAGGACTTTATTTTCATTCTTGCTGTCACCCTCTGTGGGCGCATGCAGTGAGTGACAGCCAGTATCTGGTGCAGCTGGTTCTTAGCAGTGTCTTCGCTAATGATGAATGGAAACAGCTTCCCTTTGTGGAGACTGCGCAGCCTGCTAAATGTATGTGTGAGTCTGTTATATATCAGTTCCATGAGGACCACAGATATTAAAAAAGGTTGAAATAAATACTTTAGATTACTGTTGTGTTGAAATTTTTAATTTAAAGGGTTTTGTATTTCATGGAGCCTGGTAAGTTGCACTAATTTAAAGTCAGTGCTCTCAAAGTAGTAATTAGTGCTCTGGGAGTAACCATTTGTTTGCACTTGTTAACAAAGCTTGACCTGAAGCAATATCGTGCACGCGTGAGATGTCAAAGATACTGTCACATAATGTTGTTTAATGGGTAAAATCTGTAATACGTTCACATATCTCTGCCAAAATCAAAACAAAACTGACAGCAGCCAAAGCTGGTCGAGGTACACATTAACCCCTTCAGCTAACTGTATTGGTAAAACCTCTCCATTGGCTCCGACAACTGGCAGTGGCCAGATGTACGGTGGGGCGCATACGCAGTTATACAGCATGTACCCACGTCTGGGCAGCGGGGTCGACCGAACACCTGCCTAACCGCGGTAGGAGCGTGCTGATCGGCGCCGGAGGACGTAGTTAGATCCTGAAAGTTGCAGTACTGCGATATAAAAACAGCCTACTCCATCACAGGTGAAAGCAGCGCATCGAAGACGTTAACACGATGTACTTGAAGTATCAGGAGTATCATAATTCAGACAAGTGCCTCTCGTGACTTTACAGTATAAGATATAATTGAATTGTTATCACAGATACATTCATGTGTAAGCAGCATTTTACAGCTGTAGTCGGCTGAGTTGGAGCTGGTTTTAACTATGCAGGGCATTATAATTCATCGGCTCGTCGTTTCTTTTTGTGTGTAAAAACGTTAAATCGTGAAGAAGTCAGTGACCGGAGCTGCGAAATAAAGCACCGCGGAACAAAAAGCACGATACTCGCCTCTGAACCGGTGTGAGGCAGAGGGACGTAGTTGGGTCAGAGGGTCAGAGCCACTGAAGCTACAGCACACCCACCTGGCAGGACCCCACTACACGACCGGCAGTGGCGTTTTCGGCTTCTCTGATCCGTAACCACTTGTCATTCAGCAAACTTTTCCGCATCAGTTTTCTAGTGCTCGCTGAATATCAAGTTCTCCTTTCCCTATCGCGTCTGTTAACAATAAAGCAGACGCGCTGGTAGCATGACTTCCTCTGAGGATTTGCTTTCCCAAATAGAGGATATATATCCCGCACTCACTGAATGATCAATTCACCAAAAGCAGGTACTGGATAGAAGGTCGTTTGCTGCAGTTGAATGGTGTTGGATTCCATTATTACAGAGCTCGTCATCAAAGTTGAGCACAGTACTTGTTTTTTTTTTTTTTTTTTGGTCATCTGTGGTCAGTGACACGTCCGTGTGTGTTGCGCTGCGTCACCATCAGTCAGCATACATAGGGAATGATAACCTCATACATCCACACCGAACACCAGAGAAGCAGTTGGAGACTAACCTCAAGAGTTCGTAGGAAGAAAAGAGAAAAAAAACAAAAAACGGTGCCTTAACTTAACCATTGCTTCAACACTGTCACTGCAAGAAGAAATGGCGACAGGAGACTATGTCAATTCACCATTGTTTGAAAGGAGGAACAGAGGGGAGAGGAGAGAAAATAACCATTCAGGTCAGAATATCTCAAATAAGTTGAAGTGTTTTTGTTTTTTTCATTTCTTCTGTTTCATCGTACAGCACTTTGGTGTGAACTCTCACCCTGTACATTTTTGCTTCAGGTAGCAGGTAATGTTCTTTAAAGAATAAGTGTTTCGCTACTATTCTAATTAGTTTAACATTTGATTTGCAAGCTTCTTTGCTTTAAGGAGTCCGGCTTCTTTATCCAGTGTTCTCCTGTCGTGTTCAACGATACACAATAACCAATAACGGAGTTATCCAAAAGTTAGATGTGCTTGCAATTTAGTGAGAGGTGTTTTTCTGTGCATGTTAAAAAAAGAAGAAAAGAACAGCCTCTCTGGTGAGTTTTTGTTCATAAAGCGTGTGTTTAGAAACTCAGGAACTGCCTGTCTAAAGCGAATATATACATTCATAGCACTAATGACTCCTTTCCATTCTTACTGTTGGTTTTCCTTTAACTTTAAGGTTTGAACTAATACTGACATTACATCAGTGACATTGGAATTTTCATAAAAATCTTTGAATACAACCACTTCCTCTTGGTTTTAAGGATGTCATCTCTTCTGCAAAACCTCAGTCTAGTCTCGTCTTCTGTACAGTCTGTGTTGCTTTCTCTGTATATTTTTCTCTGGTTTCTTTTTCTCATTGTTTAAGTCGGTTATTATACACAGAGTTGGAAAATGCGCTAAAATGTAAACCAGTAAACCACAGAGATAGGAATAAAAACAAAAGGTGTGATTAGCAATTTATATATTTTAGGTGGAAAACTGAAATGGTTTTGTAAACCCATAGCTTTAAAAAGGAAAATAATTAATATATAATTAAAAATAATAATGATTTGAAGCAAAGACGCAGCTTGATTTAAATAACTCAGTCTAAACGGCGGAAAATCACAGTGAGTGACAAGCACGACTGCATTTTCCGGATGAGGATAACAGAATTGATGGTGAGAGGTATGCATGTTTTTACCTTCCTATAGGAGAGTCCAAACTGTACAGATTGGTTGGGGTCAGCTTCGGCCTGCTGTGCATCCTACAGTCCGCTCTCAATGTTTCTCTTCGGCTACACGCCGGTGAGTATCAGCCCCCACCTTCCACGTCACACTGCAAAAACTAACGCTACAGATTTGAGGACGTAAATTTTCCGTCCAGCTAAAGAAAAACTATTTGAAAATCAAAAGGAAATGTAAATATAAAAATGTGTGTGTATATATATGTGTGTGTGTGTGCATATACATGTTTATATCCACATATACATATATGTATATATATATATATATATGTATATATGTATATATTTTATCATGTTGGGATGGCAAGGTAGACACCAGCCAAAGCTGTCAATTTTAGCATGAAAAGTTTTTTGTTTTTTTTACTACTGGTGCAAGCAGCTCTCCGCAAACTAAAGATTTGACAAATTTGTTGCATTTCAATCACAAATGTACCCGATGAACAAATTATTGGCAAACAGCGGCCAGGCGCATTGACTTTCCGAAGACAGTATTAGACGACCAGGCAACCAGCGGAGAGGTTTCTAACTTTGGGGAGGGCCAAGCTAGCTGTTTCGGGGAGACTCTCCAGAGACCGTTTAGACCTGCGATACGAGGGCCAGCTGTCTGACACGTTGGTAGGCTAGTGTTTGGTAGCATTGCTAGCTTGTCTTCTTGTACGGTAGAAGAAGGTTGACGAAAGGAGAAAACAACTGCCCTGGTTGTGTCATACAGAGAAAATTAGGGTGAAGCCTATAAATCCGCCACATCTCATCTCTTTTAACTAATAAAAGAACTTTTAAACAACTTCAAACCCATAGCTAGTGTAATCTATTCGTGTATTAATGTAAAAATAAAAATAATATTTTACACAGCCATTAGAGGTCAGCCAGCAGTAGCAATAAACATGCTGGCAGATAAACTGGTCGGTAGTAGTGCTAGCACGTGACCGTCTCCTCGCAGGACGTAGAAGGCCATGGAGAGTCTCCCAGCTGCTTCCCCATGCTTCCGGGGTTTATGCTAAGCTAAGCTAATCACCTCCTGGCTCTAGTTCCATACTGCACAGACATACTGTAGGAGTGGTATCAGTCTTCTCATCTAACTCCAACAAAACATGTGTATTTCCCGAAAACATTGAACTAGTGCTTAAAGTGTGAAACATCAGAAACCACAAACATCTGTTTTTACCTCTCTAGTTGGCTTTTCTGACAACAATACCTCGACCAGCAACTTCACCCTGATGTCAGCTGGTGACAACAGAGCCCTGATTTTAGAGAGCGAACAACTGCTTCAAGATAAAGACCATCTGGTTCTAGAGATGAAACAACTACTTCTACAGATTAACCAATTGCTTCAAGGGAAAAACCAACTGGCAGACGAAAAGAAGGGGCTACAGGTCACTAACAGGCGCCTGACCGATTACAAGAACATGTTAAATGCGAAGATCCTCGAAAAACAGAATCAGATACACCAACTTTGGACCATAATATTAGTGGGTGAGGGAATTTTTTAACCTTGTTGAATTCATATGTTTTTAGCTATTCTAGTCCATCACTTTGGTCCAGGCTGTGATATCTTAATAACTGCTGGATGGATCACTGTGACATTTAGTACAGAAATTCATGGTACCCAGGGGATTCATTCTGCTGGCTTTGGTGCCCAGCATGGCTGTAGACTCGCTTTGCTGTCTTGCTTCATGTATTTTTCAGAAAAGCCATGATCTTCAACAGCCATCTTAAATTTCATGCTTTGGAGCACAACAGTTTTCAACCAGGACCCCCTCATGCTATTTATTTGAGGATTTTTCTATATTGCTTTGTCTTAAATTGTACTTTCGTGCCTTGTTTTCCGTCCCACCCTGTCCCTGTCCCGTCCCTTGTCCCGTCCCATCTTGTCCCGTTCTGTCTTGTTCTGTACAATCCCATTTCACCCTGATGTGTCCTGTCTTGTGCCTGCTCCTTAGCAGAAGAAAACAACCCAAGATGTCCCCTGGGATGGTGGACGTACAACTCCAGCTGTTACCAGCTTTCGTCTACGACAAACACCTGGGAGTATGCCAGAAAGGACTGTGTGAGGAAAGGAGCTCATTTGGTGATTCTGAATAATAAAATGGAAGAGGTATGTGTGATTTTTCTTACGTAAATCTAACATACCATATTTCCCTACAGCCATGTGTGCACTGTTGAAGCAGGTAGCAGATTAAAAACACTAATAATTGTTCTAATCTCACCGTAAGGATACATGTGATCTGGTCTAGTCTCTTATTGTCCCACCCAATCCTGTCCTGCTTTGTCCCGTTCCGTCTGTCTGGGTTCAGCTGTGATGCTCCATTCGGTTATTTTTGGTTGACCTCACTAACCACAACGGATAAAGCATTTCGGCTACAATTCCTTCCCAACAGAGAGTGGTCCGCATTTTGGGAGGTGCTGTCAAAATGTGGATGGGCTTGAGTGGTCAGAAAAACCCAGTCTTATCGGGATGGACATGGACATGGGTGGATGGGAGCCTGCCGTCTTTTACGTAAGTCTTAGACTGTACTGTACTACAGAACTTTCACGTTAGCATGTTACACTGCGAAGCATGTCCTGGCCTGTGTTCAACCAGATTTACTCCAGAGTTCACCCAGACGTCATTTGACCCGAAAATGACCAAATATACACCTACTGGGTGGTTCTGGGGTTGGGTCTGTGGATGTCTGGGATCACCAGTAGGCTGATGGGGCACGGGATAAGCAGGTGTGTAAATGCACGGATGGGTTCCTAAAAGGACAGAGAGTAAAAACGTTTTCCCGCCCAACTGACAATCCAAAATTCTGGGAAGAGCTGTCAGTGCTGGAGTTATGACGCGAGGGTCTTTTGTGATGAATTCCAAGCAGAGTAGATACGACAAGGCATGACTCTAAATGTTTCACTTTGACCTGAACGCTGAAATTGTTATTTTTAAAACAAAGACTAGCGACTAGTGACTAACCAGCAGTCACCATAAGGTATCATCAGATCCCTTCATCCAGCCATTTTCTACACCCGCTTATCCTGTGCAGCGTCATCAGGAGCTGGAACCTATCCCATCATGCACAGAGCAAAAGGTAGAACGCAGCCTGGACTGGCTCACACATATATTCACACACACACACACACACACACACACACACACACACACACACACACACACACACACACACACAGTCAACCCAGAACTTTATTGCACTGTTCCGCCCTCACCAGCAAAACGCAGCAAAACGGTGTTTTGTGTTGTTTTGTAGTAACTGGAATGATGTGGAGCCAGACTGTTTGAACACCTGGGCTTGGAGTTGTGCATATATTGACGAAAGCAGGTCTCACTTGAAGAACTGGTTCCTGCACACCTGTCAAGAACATCACTACTGGATGTGTGAGAAGGAATGTTCCAATATCTGACCTCAGTAAGGCTTGCATAACAAACATCTGCATATATGTGCCTTCTATTCATTGTCATTGTTAGTTTAATGACTTTTTTCTCTAATAACCTTGAAATCGACGTGTCAATGTAAGGCCACACGTTTTCCCTGTAATCTGAGTCTGCACATTGAGCAAGGCATCATCTGAAAGAAATATACAAATGTGAACTTCAGAGGAGTATTTTTTTGCTTTGTGTGAACCAGCTAGAACAAAAAAAGAAGAAGACAATATCTTGCCACTTATTTGTTTATGTTACGACTGGTTTTTTCTTTTTCTTTTTTTGTATTTAGAGATCAACCTCAATCTTTAATGCGTTTTACTCTGGCTATGAGAGCCATTAAAGGCATGTTCAGCGCTTGCCTTTAGAAAGCAATACCACTGAATTGCAGCGTTCAAATTTAGTTCAGCTACAAATGTTTCACATTCATGGAACTGATGAATCTCCAAGATGCCTTGGAGGTGTCAGGAAAACGGAACAAAACCCTTCATACAAATCATGAGTTGTACGAACTACGGGTGACCACTAGAGGATGTTATTTTCTTATTTTTTTAGTGACTTGTACCCTTCATGTCAATGAAATGTATTCTTACAGTTATGAAATCAGGATTTTAGAAAGGGTTTGCAGCAAGCAGTCAGTTTAATATATATATATTTCATTCATCCTCTCAAAGCATTTTCCTGTTCAACTTCTGTGGCAACATGGCAATAAAGTTGGCTTTGAACTTGAAAAATATTGTTGCTGTTGGGTAAAAACCTTGTGTCTTTTTGGACAGAAAACATCTTCGACCTAAGCTTTATCGCTTCTCTACTTCCTTTAGGAGATAGGAGGTTGTAGCTCAACAGCAGTAATACATCAGTATCTGCTACACAACAAAATACTGTCAGTCTGAAGATCATCATGTTCGTTATCAGAACTCATTCAGTCCTATCACTTGAAGTCACTTCAATATTATCTACTGAAGTCAACTAAAAGCAGCCATTATTGTTTTGACACACTTATTAGCAAGGTTGGTTAGATCTTTGGTGCCGTTAGTGTGGAATAATTTTTCAATTTAAAGAGCACTTGGATGGATTTTATAGCATTTGTAAACCAATCGGGTTCACTCATCATCAAAACCGGGACAAACTAATTTATAACGATAACTCGTCACCTTCAGCTCCTGTCAAACAATAAGTAAACAATGTCGGAACAGGGTCGTGTAATCATCTCCTCTCTGGAACGGGAAGATTACGACTGCCACACCTAAATGTACGCAGATTAGATCCATAACCCTGGGTCTTAGCTTAACCTGACATTTAATCTATTATTGATTGACATCGCAGCAATCGCACCATAAAAATGAAAACGCCCTTTCATTAGAGAGAGCATAAATCTTTTTTTGCTTGAAACACCACAAATAAAATTCATTCTTCTTCATATTGCTGTGGTTTCAGCGACATATACCTCAAAAGGTGATGGTGTTAAACATAATGTTGATACCACTGTCTCATTATAATCTTGCTTCTTTTATACCCTTGTCTTCCACTTCTATGTCATACATTATCATATAGGGTGACAGGAGTATTGCCAGGGGGCTGTGTCCTCTAACCTTAATTTGCTGAACCAGTAAAGGAGAACTTCTCGCGATGCTGTAAGTTGCCCCGGATGAGCTGCTCCTGAGGGCAAACGACTTAAAATGTCCAATGTAAACGTACGGACTATCACTGCATCCTGAGTTCGAGAGCTGTCCTTGAAAAGAACAGCGTGAGCCGGTCCCTCGTCAGGAAGCAGAGGGGAAACTGGGTCAGAGAGGTCCGACGCCCATCCCATTAAACATCAACACCTGTTTTTATTGGCCATTATCACAATGTTTCCCTTACCATAAAAGATAGAGTTTGGTGTTATGCTATTCTTTTTCACTGTCAACAATCCCGTGAAAAGACCAAATTCAACAATGCATTTCAACAATTTAACACATTTCGACTCTCTGCCCTAGGCGTTATGGCTCCTACTGATGACGTAAATCTTTAAAAATACCTCCCAAACATATAGTTTGATTGTTTTTAAAAGTCTCAGTAATTTCCTAAAACAGCTGCCTCAGTAGTTTTTAGCAAACATTACTCAACAGGAGGAAACAGTCAAATCTGTTGGGGACTATTTTCAGTGGTGGATTAATCCACATTTAGCGCTCTAGGTAGTACTTGGGAAAGTGGGATGGTGCCTGTGGGATTGACTCAAATTAAACTACAGCGTGCGTGTGTGTTCATGGCGATGAAGGAACATGTACCCACTGCAACAGTGTGACTCACCGCGTTTTTAATAGTTTTTGCACAACAATTGAGCTCTACGGCTCAGGGGAATAAGAGCTATCCAGCTTTGATACACACACACACACAATACTTTTTAGTAGGATGCTTTCATTGTTGGTTTGGTTCTTCTCGTGGGACTTTATTCAACAATAAGAAAAATGCAGAATATCACCAGACTTATGTTTGACCGAGTTGTAAAATGACCTGTTTTGTGGTGTTGGGCACGTCCTGCCGGTAGTCGCTCAGAGAAGGCTCATATGAGTCCTTTTGCAGGGCAAGGACAAACAAACAATTTCCCCAGCTGTGTGCAAGGACTTGTTGAAATCACGGGTGAAGAGCGGACACTTTGGCCTGATGGAAGTGCCGGATGAAAGGTCACTGAGTGACCTTTATAGAAAGGGGTTCATCTTCTTGGGGAAAAAGGGATGTTTTAACGTCATGGTGGCGCCGAATGCATTAATCATTAAAATCATTAGGAATCATCACCTGAGGATCATGAATATTCTCACCAAATTTCATTTCAATCTGACCAGTAGATGTTTGAGACATCTTGCACGAATAATTACTTTTAGACAGACAGATGCCAATTTCAGATAGCAGGAACTCATTGGATCATTTTAACCGAATATGATGAAAGATTTATACAAAAAATAAGAGCGAAAAGTTCATTCTCTTATGACGTCACTATGAAACTGTAATAAACATATAAAAGAACTGAAAGAAAATACTGAATGTGTAGGAAGATGGCATTTTTACGAGCAAACAAATGCTTGGGGTGAAATTCTCAGTGTCTTTCCTCCTCTACTATCAAATTAGGCACCTTTCCCTCTCAACTATCCAGGCATTTAGCTGACACTCTTATCCAGAGCCACTTACGAGTGCCTCAGGAGAGTAAGCTTAAAAATTTTACCCAGGTCGCTTCTCCCGTGAATACACCCTCTGTCTGACTGGTACTCACAACACAGGGCACACTGTTAGCAGTCCACATTGAGTTAAATTCTCCGTTTAGCCATTTAGCTGACACCATTATCCAGCGTTCCTCACCATGAGGGCAAGAGTCGGAGTAAGTTTCATTTCTCAGATCTCCTTCATTACAAAGCAAACATCGGTGTACAGAGGCAAATCAAATGAGGAGACGGCAGCGGGACTGCCGGGCACAGAAATGATCTCAGAATCGAAAAGTGTGTCCTTTATCGAGAGAAAAACCTCCACGTTTTGAGTAGATGTCAGGAATCTGCTGACAATGTCCTGTTCCAGCAAGTCCACATGAGGGCTGGAATATTTCAAATATTTGGAAAATTGCATAACAGACATGATTAGAAAGATGTTATTCTGTGATACAAATGTCATATCTCTGCCCCCCTCCCCAGACGTCTTCAACAGATTTCTAATCTAAAGACCCTGAAGTAGCAGTTCATTAGGATACGTTGGGCAATGTTAAGAGGGGCGAGTAGTTTAGGTTTTCCTGCCTTTCCCTTCCATCTTTGGTGTTTCAGCACTCTCCACTGTGGTGAGCCTGTACCGTCCCGGAGATGGCTGGACTGTGTCGTCCTTTATTTATTTACTTTGTCCGTTGTTGAAGTTTGAGTTTGGGAGCTTCTTTATCTGGTCCTTTATCTGTTGGGGTCAGAACCACTCGCGCCGTCGAACCGGGTCTCCTCCTTCTCCCAAAGACACAATCGGTTTACGCATGTGTCCCGTGGATATGCGCTCACCGTTCAGTTCAGCTGAGGCCAGTACAGCTGATGAATTCAAGCGTGCATTTTCTGTTTTGGTGTGATCTCCAGATGACTGTAACTTTATTCAAAGCGAAACCAAACATGTGCAACGCGCCACATCCTTTGCAGCTCAGTATTTTTCCTAGAAAAAAACCCACCAGACAGTGTGTGTTTAGCAAATATCAAATGGAAAGGCTTTCACGCACTGGAATCTGAAACTCTTAATTGAATCACTACAGTGTTATGTTTATCCTTTCTACTCACGCAGAGGCCAGTAAGTCGGAGCTGTGACCGAGGTTTAAAAGCAGTGAGAGGACACTGCAGTCTGTTTCTTCCTCTATAAAAAAAAAAAAAGAGTTTGACATATCCTGTTGTTCAGACAAATCACCAGCAGTCCAAGGAGACACGGAACATGCTGACAGGACTGTGGAAATCCTTCAGGCTCCACAGGGCGTCGGCGGTCTCTCTCTCAGCTGGCATGTTGGGTTGCGGCCCTGCAGAGCCAGGAGGAAGATGTAGCGCTTAACATGTCAGCATATCTGTGTCTTCCCCTGCGGTGTTACCATGAAGAGGGTCAGAAGGTGCGACCCACCCTTTGGCAGCTGTACTGAGGAGCCCAACCACTGGACAGCGATGGCTCAGAATGGCTGGTTGTGTAATTAAACTATATGTAGGCATAAACTCAATGATGTCGTTAAGTTCTCAGTTATCTGTGTCTGAAACAAGCGGATGAGGATGGAATCTAGAAAAGAGGTTTGGATGGAAATCTTTTCGTTGATTGGCTGTAGTGCAGCTCACATGACTGATTGACTTTTTCGTTTTCCAGCATGCAATGCTGATAGAGCAGACCTGAATTTTTGACAACACTGTAAACATTATGAGTGCAAAGTGGGTTTTTGCAGTCCTTGAAATTTTGTTTTAAATTTCAAATTCCTCTTTAAACCTTTGAGATCATAGTTACAAAACTTTTAGATCCTTTAGAACTTTAATTTATTTCTTTAATATTTATTTAGATAGTTTTGTCAAATTTTAAACCTGCATGTTATCGGGTTCACTCAGGGCTCTAGCCGGGACTTTAGGGATACTGAGGAGATAACCCCCCTAATGTGCCCCCTTTTTTAGAAATTCTGACCAGATACAAAAAGGGCAAGTCTCTGAATATGACGACTTATTATTGTTCATTATTTGGATATTTCTTATTTTATTTATTCAACTATCTAGTTATATTTTCTGCATGTTTTATTTCCCCACATAATGGTCCAAGTGCTGTTTCAAAGCATTTTCCACAGAGATGGAATTATAGTGAGGAAAGAGTGAGTACTTTTTTTATTCATTAGTTTCTCTAATTTCAACATATTGAGTCTAAAAATACTAGAACCACCCAACTGAATATCATACTGCGATATGAATTCCACACTTACAAGAAAGAAGAAGACAGTGTTTTAATACCTGGCTCTTAGGTTGTTTTGTGCACCTTCAGGTTACTGGATTAATCCCTGTAAACTGGGTTGCTGAGGGAACCGTGAAATTTCACCTTAAATCACTTTAAGATGATTAGTCATAGTAATCTCCCTGTGCATTACAAACACACACTTTTGGCTTCGACAAATATGAAAGTCTACCATCCAGTCTCAAAGGGGATGCTTTTGTCACTGATAAGTAGGTGGAATATTCCATGCGTTCGCTCAAATAGGTGTTTCCATCTTTATCCTTTTGTGATCTTTAGGTGAAGCTGCCGAAAACTGAAAGCAAGGCTACTTGGACAGTAACTTAAGGTTTTCCCTTTTTGCTCGGACGACTGTCTCTCCCTTCTTTAGTGCTTAAACGTCCAAATTGTTTGTGTCTGAGCGGCTGCATCGGCCTCCGTCCCTTGAGGCGAGCAGGCAGGTTGCGCTGGTTCGGCAACCCGCAACCTTTACAGTCTGCGTGCTCCCTGTGCTTTCTCCTCTGATGAGCAGGAGGAATGACAACAAAAGGGTACAAAAGGGTGATGCCAGTGTGTCCAGAGAAAGTCTGTGAGACTCTCTCCGCAGAAACCCCGTGTCCCTCTATGTGTGTATCTGAAATGTTTTGAGAGGTATGAATGAGCTGTGTTTCATTTTACAGCAGAGGAAAGTCCGTCTGGGGGCCTCTAGTATATTCAGTTGGAAGTTGAATTTGGCTTGTTGGCCCTCCTGGCTTGCAGGATCCAAATTCCAGTATACTCACTGTAGCTGAAAGTCTGTGTGTCAGTTTTGGAAGTGTAATGCAAATGTTTTCAATTTCACGTGCCAAGATTTTGCAGTAATTTACCTTAAGTCCAAGTCTTTTTGGAACCGCCTTTTGATAAAACGGGCCAACAGTGGCACGATTTCAGCTTGGATGACTTTTATAGTTATAAAACAGGACAGGGAGTGGGGTACACAAGCCTAACAACAGGGTTCAGAGGGTGATCTCAGTTCAGAGACAGAGCCAACTCTTACTCTACAAGCATTTTAAGGCCAGAAGGACAAGATTTTATTAAACCAGAAATGGTTCCAGGAAACTCTGTTAACAACCTCTGTTGCTGCCGCAGTAACGACTGAACAAGAAAACACGCCCAGGGCACCGCGGACGGAGCTTAAATTGGGACATTAAGAGAGTCATGGTGAGTCCTCTAGATATGAATCTAATTATGATGGAGATGAGTTGGTGTTTGTGAAATTTGTTTTGATGAAGATAACACTACATGCTCAGACTAATCAAATCCATTTGGCACGTCACACATGGGCATTAAATAAAACTCTTTGCTGCTTGAGGCACAGAACTGTGTGCAGCATGTGATGCTTCATATCTAACTTAGTAGTAAAAGCCTATAATTAATTCATTTACCATAATTATATTACGTCTTGTTTCTCAGTTTCCAACTTAATAAAATTCTCTGTATGTGCAGCTTTTGTTTGTTGTTGCCTTTTGGGACAGTTACGGTTACGGTGGAATGTGTGGAGTGCATCATAAAAAAAAGGATATCTTTCAGTGAGTCAGAGAAAAGAATGAATTTCCCTGAACAGTCAGTGGTGAGAAATTAATCTCTGTGGTGCTGCTGCAGAGACCTGTGTTACAGTACATTTTGACACACATACAGTACACGGGACAACACAACCTCACATTGAGTCCAAAGGCCAGGACCTATCACACAGTGGTGTTGAAATGGATACAATCTTCTCTCATGGTGGAGGCCGTTTTACAGTGAGATAGCATTGTATATCATGACATAGAACATTTGCTGGAAATTCAGTTGGGACAGAGCCAAGTACATAATCACATTAATGCAAAAATTCTTGAAATGCAACATTGCCACGAAGCAGTCCTGGCTCACGAACATGTCTTGACATTACACAAACCCAGGAATTACAACAGAAGAGGGCACGCAGATGGTAGGGTCAGAATTTGACGTCAAAAGCATGAACCCATGGACCCAAGCTGCCCTGGGTCCACAGTCCGGGCTGGGTCAGTGTACTTCAGTGGCCTCCCCAGCCACCAGATCTAACTCCAACAGAACCCGGCTGGGATCTCAAAGAAAAGTATCCAACATCGAGCGGAATCCAGGCCACAAAGAACCGAGGCTGTTCTGACAGGAAAGGGAGGGACTATCCAGTTTAAGTAAGGTGTTCCTAATAAAGTGCTCGCTGAGAGTACATGCCAGTTTTAAATATTCCTAACGCAACTTTGCCACAAAGCAGTCCAGGCTTAAAAATATAACAAGAGCTTGACATTACACAAACCCAGGAATTACAACAGAAGAGGGCACGCAGATGGTAGGGTCAGAATTTGACGTCAAAAGCACGAACCCATGGACCCAACCTGCCCTGGGTCCACAGTCCGGGCTGGGTCAGTGTACTTCAGTGGCCTCCCCAGCCACCAGATCTAACTCCAACAGAACCCGGCTGGGATCTCAAAGAAAAGTATCCAACATTGAGCGGAATCCAGGCAGGAAAGGGAGGGACTACCCAGTGTTAGTAAGGTGTTCCTAATAAAGTGCTCGCTGAGCGTATATGCCAGTTTTGAATATTCGTAATCCGCCATGTTGTCAATCAACCAAAACCACCAAATCAGACGTAACGACGCTTCGCCGCTGCGCGGCACTAATCACTCCTCATACCGCCCACAGCCTCGCAGGAGGGGGCGTTCCCGGTCCGAGGCAGAGCTCGGGTCATTTGCGCAGCCGGCTCAGAGCGGAGGGAGAGCGCAGAGCGCAGAGCGGAGAGCGGAGAGACCCTGCCGCCGCTGCTACTGCTCCTCAGCCCCGGCCCCGGCCCCGGCCCGTCGGATACAAGCCAGGATGTTCCTCCTCTGTTAAAAAACGCAAATCACTTGAAGCCGGGGACACAGGAGCTGCTCGAGAATCCAGCGTGTGGCGACCGGCTGACACAGATGCGCCCGCCCTGCCCGTGGTGTCCGTAGGCAGCGTCGGTCTTTTGTTCGGCTGAGGCGTCTGTCCTCCAACCCCCGACATGGATCGCTCAGAGAGGGAACACAGGTCGGACGACGAGGCGGAATATCAGGACGAGGAGGTGGACCCCAGAATCCAGGTAACCAGTCCGCACCTCACCGTCATCCACCGTGTTGATCGAAACGTTTTCGTTGCGGAGCAGCCGACAAGCCTGCGGCTAGCGGCGGGGACCCGGGTCCCAGCACGAAGCAGCCTCGGCATCTGTCTCTGGCTTCGAACAAAAGTTTGTGTTTATTTTAAAGAAATCCTGCACTCGTGACCCGTTCGCTGCCGACGCACGTGACGTGACGACGACTGGCTGAACTGGTCGTCCATCATCATCATCATCATCATCATCAACAGTTGCAGATTCATTTTCTAGCCATCAGCTAATCGATTAATCGATAGTGCTGATCTACAGCGCACTTCTGCTAGTCTCAGTGCAGTGCCCACCAGCGTGATGGCTTTTAGCCTGAATGACAGCCGTTGTAGTCGGTCTTAAAAGGTTTGATTATGGTTTTCGGGAGGTCATGGTGTCCCACCCCCCCCCCCAGGATACTTTGAACTAATAATCATTTCAGTTATCTGTGAAGTGATGGGTGATTTTTAGTGATAACTGCGTGTTTTGCTCCTTTCTGTCTTGTGACTCCTTAAAAGACCCATGTCACTGGTTGCATTTGTCTACCGGTTATGACCAGTTTGACCAAAGAGTGTTTTTATTTATTTATTTATTTTATTTTAGTTCGATGTTTAGTCGACTAATCGATTAGTCTATACACGGAAAAATAATCTGTAGCGACGTTGACAGTTTATTATACGTTCCGGTCATTTTTCAGGCACAAATAGTGAACAAAGGCCGACATTCTCCGATCCCAGCCTCTCAAACAGGAGGATTTTTGGACTCTCGGTCAAACATAAAGACATTTTGAAGATGTCGTGATGTTGCCATTTTTTTAATCTTTTTATTTTTTTGACTATCTAGACTAAGTGATCAATCAGTTAAGACGATCGGAAAATTAATCGACTATGAAAATGAACGCAGTAACAGTCCTAGTCAGAGTGTCCTTGAATATTTGGTGGACCGACTGGGGCAAAAGAAGAAACTTATCCTTTTAAAAACCCCAAAATCTAATGTGAACTTCAGTCAGTTGCCTTAGTTTAATGTGAATGTGTTACCCTTTATTCGGTCGGGATGTTGCTAGTTCCCTCTCCTGTAATTTCAGGTATTATCTTACGTTCCTTTTCTCCTCCTCTGCCTCTGTTTTTTTTTTTTTTTTTTTTTCCATCACATCTCTCTCTGATGTTCCCTCTCTTCCAGGGGGAGCTGGAGAAACTCAACCAGTCCACCGACGACATCAACAGATGCGAGACGGAGCTGGAGGTCAGTCCATCGACGCCCACGGAGCATGGGCGCTGAATGTGTTTTGCAGGGCCGTCTGTGTACTCGTGCAGGGTGTCGGGTCTCGACTAATGGAGCGTGTAATCGCGCCCGTGTAGCCACTGTCGGCAGATACGACTTCACATCCGCCGCTCACCTCAAGCGTTGACTGACAGCCTGTGAAATCAACCTGTCAGTTTACATTTTCAGACAAGTGTTGTTTTGAAGGTATCGCTGTTTGCAGCTACAGCAGTTTTTTTGTTGTTTTTGAACTGAATTACAGCTCGACCTTTGCTCTGTCTCCAGGCCGAACAGCTGTAAAGTTCACTTTTGTCGCATTTTGCTATGTGTCAGCGGGTTTGGGCGTACAGTGAGTTGACCTGCATCGCATATTGTGGTACAATAAAGTAATCCGGGCAACAGTTTGCAGTGACCAGGCAGGCAGGTTTCAGAGTCTCAAATAAATGATGTTTACCTAAAGGAAGTGGAATACTGCGGGGATTTAACCCTTTGAACAAAACCGTAGTAAAGACCTGCAGGGACACGACCGTCATGTCAAGACCTTGGGCCATCAGGGCCATGTAACTTCAAAACTGATCTTTGAATCCCATTAAAATCGAGCAAAGGCTGAGCGCTTGCGTCAGTGTGGGTCAGCAGCTTCATGTGCAGCTTTATAGAGGTGAAAGTCCAAAGTCTGGCCTCGCTGCACAGTTCTAGATTTAGACATGGTGTCAGTCGGGCAGCTCACAGGTCAATTTGAGCAGGGGTTGAGTTTGTGTCATCACAGGGTTTTGTCTTAAGTGGTACATCTGTTGTTTGGGGAGAAATTCTGACCAAGTGATTAACAACAAGATTTGTAGTTGAGCTGAGACCAAAAGACCAAGTTTCTTTCTTGCCGTCATTGCATAAACGCTGATCAGTGACAAATTATATAACTGGCCGACGATGATGTTTGTCACTTTAACTGGCAAAAATGAAGCCCGGCGCTGTCTAAAAATGCTAGTGAACAAGAACAAGGTGAGATAAAAGATGCAAAAACTGAAACCGATCCAGGTGATCAGAGCCGCACTGATCAGTTCCCATCGGGGATTTTTCTATTCTTAGCAAAAGCTATCAGCTGACAGCTTTTGCTAAGACTGTGCTCCGTGTTTGCCGATATCTGAAAATAACCTTCCTGCAAATCAGAGCCGAGCATTCTTTATGGTCATTGTACACACATCAAATGGATGACCGAAAATAAAAAATTCTTGGGTCAGGGTCATCAGTTTGGTGAGTTGAACCTGTTTGCACGTCTCCTGTAGATGCAGGGCCACGTGCCCGATGGAATCAACCCTGTGTTGACTGTTAAACCCTGACTGATTTATGTTTTACGACCTTTCCTTAAGGCTGCACTCACTATAAAATCCAGTCAAGTTGTTTTCACGTCTCTGGTTCGGAAATGTGACCGTTTTCTGTCAGGAGGGGACAAACAGTTGACTGCAACTTCTCATATGTAAATATTTCCTCAGTTTCTCTGTTCCCTGTGATAGTAAACTGAATACCTTTGGGTTTAAGACTGTTGCTTTGACAAAACGAGACGTGTGAACATGTCTCCTCGGGCTCTGGAAAAATTATAACCGGCATTTTTCGCTATTTGCAAGGCACATTGCTGAATTGAGAAAGTACTAAGTGGCTTTATGAATAATGAAAATGATTTGTTAGCTGCAGCCCTACTGTTCCTGATTCAAAGTCACATATAACTTAAAAAAAATCTGACAACACAATGTAGTCCATGTCTTTCTGGCCCTTGGGTTCAAGCCCAACACGACAGTCGGTTAGTTCTGATATCGGTAACATGATACAATGCGCCATCAGTGGTGAACTTTTCATTCGGTCTCCTCTAGGGCTAAAACATGTCAAGTCAAGTGAACAGTAATTAAGTGGAAACTATTCTGATAATTGATTAATCGCCCAAGTCATTTTTCCAGCAGAGATGCCAAAAATTCTCTGGTCCCTCTGGCTTGTCTAATTTGAATATTTGCTGGTTGTCTTTGTCCTTCATGATTCTAAACTGAAAAACATGGGGTTTTTTTTTGTTTTTGTTTTTGTTTTCATTCCTCCTTTTATTTGGTCTGGATTCCAACCTGGGCTTAACCAGCTGAGCTACCAGTGCGCCACATTTTCCGACATTTTATAGACTAATTGATTATTCGATTGAGCAAGAAAACAAATTGGCAGACTAATCGATGGTGAAAATAATCTCCTCGTGGCCCCATCCTCCTCAGTCTTTAGAGGGAGGTCAGAGATGTCAGCGTCTTGCTCAAGGACACTGAGGGAGGACAGTTGCTCGTCGTCACAGGACCTTGACGCCGAATGTTCCCGTAAAAGTGTCAAGTGTCCATATAAACATACAAAGTGCCTTAAATCCTGTGTGGATTACTGGCAGAATTAATATCTTTCCTCAGAAATGTTTCCAAATTGCCATTTTCCACTTGTGCGTCTGAAGGAGCAGCTTTGGCAGAGCTTCCTGTTGTTCTATTCAAAGATTGAAATCAGCAGCAGCGGCGGTGGCACTGTGAGACCGAATGAAAGGTCCACCACTGATGGCGTATTGCATTTGCTTTGAACTGTGCATGCAGCCGATGAGGGGAATAGAGAGACAGCGGTTGGAGTATTAATGAGGCCAGTGTTAGGAGATATTCAGTGAGGAAGCTCATGCACTTTCATAGCAGTGATGCAGATACTGATTTTAGCGGATAAGTTGTAGAAAAAAATGCCTCGGGGCGCTGCTGTGTGGATAAGGTGAAGTGCGACACGGTGTTTGATCGTCCGAGCCCTGAGTGGGAGGACGGAGACACTGCACTGCAGACTGCATCAACAGCAGTGTCATCTCAGAGACAGTGGGACACGGAGGAGAGCACAGAGAGGGGGAAGGACAGTGATTATACATTCATGGCTTTATAACCTCTTTTACATTTCGCGTGTCATTTACAAAGTGGGTCTGTCAGTATTTTGTGCTGACTTTCATCTTTCATTTGAGGGTGTTTACACCCACATCCGACCGACTGTGTGGTAACTGTGGCACTTCTTTACAGACCGTCACGTAGGTTAAAGAGTGTCACGTCTCCTTCCTTCCCTTGAAACTTGAAGTCAGCACTTTAACCTCCCAGAGTGATTGATTCACTTGAAATCCAGTGCGGTGGAGTACAGAACCAAAACATCTGTACTGTAAACTGTCTAGATTCCTCTTTTGTGTCCGCGAGGCAGTTTGTTTTAGCCCTGAAATGTTTGGTTGGTTAATTGATTAGTCAATCAAGAGAAATAAATGTACAGTGATTTTGATATGAATTGGTAAATCATTGTGATAATTAATCAAAAACATTCACTGGTTCCAGCTTTTTTGCTGCTTTCTGTTTTCTATCTTTATACACGAATTGATTAGAGCTGACACTAACCATTATTTTCATTATCGACTAATTTGCCAATTATTTTCTCAATTTAATCGTTTAGCAAAAAAGTAAAATATCAGAAAAACAGTGACACATCACAATGTCCTAGAGCCCAAGGACACATCATCAAAGGTTGTGTTTTTGTCTGATCAACAGACTGAAACCCAAAACATATTCAGTTTCCCTTTGAAAGCAGCAAATTCTCACATTTGAAAAGCAGAACCATCAAATGTTTGGCATTTTGCTCAATAAATCCCCTAAATGATTCATCTATAATCAAAAACGTTAATGTTCGGTCGAACGACAAATTGATTAATCAACTAATCGTTGCCAATTCAAAATGAATGACTTTGGGTTTTGGCCTGTTGGTTGAAAAAACAAGAGATATAAAGACTGAATGAATTGACAGAAACTCAAGTTTGACAGAAAAAGACAGGGGCTAAAAGTCAGGCTGGAGAGGAATGGAGAGGACTGACTGATGTTAGTTTCAGCTGCCTGTGCAGATCTAACGCATCGGACTGCCACAGCCCCTCGAAGTCTGAGGCCTTCTGGGAAATACGTCCAGAGAGACAGTGTCCTTTTTGAAGCAGAACAGCCGATCTCTAATACATTTTGTTCGCATGTTGAACCTACCTGCAAAAGTGACACACTAAAACTCTCTTAAATAAAAGAACCTGCAGTTACTGCTACTGTTTTTGTCATGTCCTACATCAGTCATGGCTAGTGGTGGAAAAATAGCCGGGAAAATTGCATTTCTGGGTAAGCAAGACAGAAGAGCTTAAGAACAAAATGTGATGGAATCAGTCCCATCAAAGCTCCATTGATGTAGACGATACTGAAACTCAGCAGTCTGTCCGTCTGTGCTTTCTGGTGTGAGAGCCTCTAAGGCGCTGCCGGTTGTTACACTGCAGACATAGGTTTTTGTTTTTTTGTTTTTTCAATAAGTGGGTTTTTGGCATAGATCTCCAGTAGGATAAATAAGGAAGAGCTTTTTTTTTTTTTTTTTTTAGAGACTTTGGCATCAAGTGTCATGAGTTTCCTTTTTTAGACTGTCTTTAAAGATGAAAAATATTAACTTTGAAACATGGTTTGTGAGCAGTTGAAATTTAATTCAGCCTTTGATCCAGTCCAAATCCAAAGTGGATTACCAAATGCCTGGAGAGGCAAACAGTTCCATGCCTTCGGCTGTCAACCTTACCACTCTCGCACTGCACATATGCAGTTTACAGTGATAGTAGTGGTAGTGGCAGATCTACCACTTTGAATTTGTGGGAATTTTTGAAACAATGGGTTCTTGAAATCAGACGGAAGTAGACAAAAGCTGCTTCTCCTTTTTAGCCTCAGTTGTTGCAGGCAGATTTTTATCAGCTATAACTAGCCGGCTGATACAGCTGATAAGTTCAGCTACGTTAGTTGATGGAGAAAACAGCCTCCAGCCGATTTTCAGTGGTGCCAGCTGACTTGTATGAAAATGTGAAACACACAGAAGGTTCTTAAGAAGGAATTTGATGGCTACATACATGATATCATGCAAATTCAGTGCTGTGTCTAGATGCAAAAAAGACTAAGGCGAAAGCTGAAAGTCGGCATCAACACCAGTTGATAATCTAAGGAGACATAGAAAAAAAGAACTGGTCTTTTATCACAGGAAAGCTAGTTAGCCCTAGTGTTAGATTACTGTATTGTAACACCGTTCAAACGTCCACTATAGAAATTCTTAATAACCTACTTGGACAAGCAACACAAAGCTGGATTTCTACTTTTCTTGTTTGTACTGTCAAACGCTACGTTCCACTTTTGGAGGGTGAGGACAATCCCGTGAGTTTTTGCAAAATGACCCCGGTTCAACTTCCCCAAATCCAATGAGGAGCAGGATAGAGCCGCTAACATTAGCGTAAACGCTGTTCAAGTGACGCTAGGTGACTACTGTAGTTAACTCGTTAAGCAGGCAAGCTCAGGTCATCAGCTTATTTTGTGGCAGATATTTCAGATATTTTTTATTTTTTGGCACAGTGTCATTATATTTTTTTTGTTGTCATTTTATTTTTTGGAAAGACCATGAAGGCATCACCGGCCGGAAGCTTCCTACTGTCTTTATTGTAGTGTTTTGTTTTGTTTTTTCCCTCTTGGGAATCTCTCTTATCCTCCACCACGTATAATGTGGATAAACTCATCAGACCCAGTAACACAGGTGTTTTTATGTACAGGGAGAAAAACATGGCCAAAAAGTGAACATTACAATGGCTATTTAACGCTCTACTAAGAACCATTTACAGATTGCGAGAAAGAATTGATCGCTCCAAGTGACCTGATGTTTACAGGACATATGCAAAAAATATGCATTTTTAAATCACTTTGGACCATTATCAATTCAATATTTATAAAAGCACAACACAGGTTGTTGTTTTTCACATTAGACTCAGACATTAGCAAGAGGAAAAGCCAAACAGCTATGCTCACTGTTGAAGTGAGCGCTATGCCCTGAAGTAAACCTTCACATTTTTGTGAGTGATCGCACAGTGCGCCATACAAAATAACTCTGGTAAAACAAGACTTTAGTGAACGGACTTGAACTGCAATTTTCTCATCCTTCCATAGCCAGCTGACAACCTCACAGTTTGGCTACTTATCAAAATTTTTGTTTGGTTGGACGTCTGTAGACAGCTCACTTTCCCAGTGGCCACTAGTCAGCTGACCGAGTTACTGTAGCGAGTCGATTCTTCTCTCTCTCTCTCGCATAACTATTTTCTCTGAAAGTTAACATTTTTCGGGCTTGAGTCTTTTTGAGTTCATCATCTGTGACAGATGTAATTCTCCATGGTTCATTTCCACAGTAAAGACACTGGGAGACGCTAAGAACTTGTTTTCACTAGACGTGAATTTATTTCATCTGTTGCAGCAGAAGATGTTGCACCAGCCTTCAGCAACTCTCGTAGGTTAAACTAGTCTAACACTTTTATGGCTGATTAACCCTGAAAGACTCACTATAGACGGATTCGAAAATGCTCACTAGTCTAGCAACATAATGAAGCTACAAATAACCTATAATGCACACTGTGCTTTTTATATAGTTACACTAGTACTCCATTCAAAAAGAGTATCTTTAATTGTAATGAATGAACACGTAACTATCTAATCTTGAATATAGAACAACTTCCACTTTTTGAAACCTGAGTTTCAGGAAAAAAAAAAAATTGTTTTATCAGGGCCAACATGGTGTCCTTTGTCTCCAGAGCGGTCGAGAACTCTCAGCATAGTTTTATTCTCTTGTTCGGTTTAGGCGCAATCAAAACACACTGGAAATGCTGTAACGATAAGTTCTGAGAAGTTGTTGTATAAAGTCTAAAAACAGCAGCATAGATCTGATTAAGTCAATGAAGTTCAAAGGAACTCTGTCTTAGATGGAAGCAGACAGTCCTCATTCATCACAGAAATGAATTTCTGTTAAAATGAACTTATTCATTACAAGAAGTACGCAAGAGCTCATCCAGAAACAAAAACATTAACGTTACAACATGGTTTTCAGCAGTCGTGAGCTCTTTGTGTGCAGGGTGACACTGGCCTGAAAGCCTTAGAGGCTTATTTCACCAGATTTGCTACATGCAAGAAGCAATTTGGAATATGAGATCGTTTCCTCTTTCTCATTTTGAAATGTTTCAAAAGTTAAAACAAACTCATTACTTACGATCTGCAATGTGCAAGCAACAATCATTCGAAAAAGATGTTGTACCACCGACTGCAATTTGCAGCTTTTGTGAAATGGGTCCCAGACCGACATTTTGTTGTTTGGTTTGTTATTTTTTTGTCCTAACCAGCCAGTAACAAGTGACACATCTGTCATCAGATGTGGTAGCTGTTGTTGTTGATGAGTTGTCTTTCATGGATGACTGTTTCAGAAACAGTCATCCATGAGCACAACATCACACCTATTTGAAACTCTGATCATACTGGAGATCTGGACACTGATTCAGAGGACTGGAGTGAGGCTAGTGAAACATCCATCAGTGCTTAAATATTGAGCTTTGTGGTCTATAAAATTAACAAGAAAGTTTGTTTTTGATTGATCTGAACCATGGTGGAAAAGTGTACCTCTTGGATTTGCTTCATAAGTAGCTTTTTGACCGAACAGTGGTTTGGTAACCTTAAAAGCCACCAGGTCGGAGATTTTAGGGAGGAATACAACCTCCTTCATAAGATGTCAACAAATATTTCCTCAAACCAGAAGGCTATAATGTCTGAAAGGTCTCTCCAGTCTGGAATATTGAAGAAACCTAGTGGATGAGAAACATCATCAGGCCTAAAATGAATTCAGTTGCCGATTGCTCTTGTACTTTTAACTATCCTACTATGTGCCTGATTGACTAATCTAATGTCAAAGAGTACTAAAACCTCAGTGTTAGGCTTCTCACCAGGAGAGTCGCATCAAATGCAACCTTTTGCGTCAGGACAAACAAATTGACTGAAATTTCCGGAGTTTTGCATGGATCATAGCTGCAGTTGCCTGCATCGATACATTTAGTTTCTGACTTGTTTTTCTTCTGGGTGTGTTTGTTCTTGTGCTTAGAAAGTTCTGTGCCCTTCATGCCAATTACATGAGCATGATAAAATTTCAGAGCTGAATCAGTCCTAGAAATTCCCCTTGTGAAGTACCACTGGGCGAACAAAGCTCTCTAAGACTGAACAAACAGCTCACTTCATACCGGGTAACAGAATTATACTGGGTATTCATTTTTACAGGCATCTGTAAACACTGGCTTGAGCCTGTTTTTCAGCATTTACTAGGACACTTGTTCTCAGGAGACCTGTGTCAGCTTTATATGGCACATGATGTGAATACTTTGCCCAGATTAGGGTAAGGGTTTAATGATTGGGAGTTAATGTTTCTTATCCATTATTTATACCTACTTTTTTGGGGTTTTACCTTGGAGTTCTTGGGTTTTACAGTAGATGCTCGAGATCTTACCTGCTGTGACAGAAGCAGCAATAGAGCAAGTTTCTTTTCCTGAACCAGGAACTTTACAAGCAGCAAGAAGAATGGAGATGAAGGGTCAAGAGCTACAACGCCCTGTCAACAGATGTAACAAGTGTTCATTCAGAAGTGCCAAGTGAGAAAAGAGCAAGAAACACTTTTAAAGGCTGAACAGGAGCTTTTTCATTTGCAAGAGTTGGGGAAACAACATCTAACACCCAAACTCTTCTGGGATAACTGACAAGGAAATTTAGCACTGTCCCCTTAGAGTTGTCGTCAGTCGATCATTATTTCCTAATCTGCTCATAAGTACTTCCTTTTAACTCAGAGATACTCTAATGCAGTTTTCACTAAATGAGGTTTTGGCAGAGGCCTTAAATCGCCTAATTCAGGTTAAGCTTTTATTTGGTGTGTTTGTTGCAGAGTTTAGGGGAGTGATAGTATTCACTGTTTGGGTTTTTGGCAGAGCAAAACCATCAAATGCCCACATAAAGAAGGTACTGCATGTAGTCGTACACCGGACAGTATAGCAGAGGTGGGTACTGATTATCTGACTAATTCCAAATTAGTTTTCACAATTTGGACTTTTTAGGATTGATCTTCCCGATCAGAAGTCTCGAAAGTTCAGTTGAGCCCTCAAACATTACAAGTTATGTTGGTCCCCTTCATTTGACATTTACTTTTTATCTATAACAGACAGGGAGCAGGGTATTGATTTAACTTAAATCCAAAGAAGCGACTGAGGTTGATTAAATTATTATTATTTATTTATTTATTTTTTAAGTTCTTTCTAGTTTGTTTTGACTTAAATTACTGAAGCTTTTCTATCTTTCTTTCTTTGATCAGGATGCAAGGCAGAAGTTCCGCTCCGTTCTGGTGGAGGCCACGGTGAAGCTGGATGAACTGGTGAAGAAAATTGGCAAGGCTGTTGAGGAGTCTAAGCCTTACTGGGAGGCCCGCAGGTTGGCCAGACAGGTCAGTCAACAGTGCATTGATGGAGGGGTGGTACAAACATTCAGATCTGTTCAGTTAAATCTTTTGGGCTAAGTCCAAGGCAAGTCTCAAGTAGAGCTCTGGGTCCACCTGCCCCCTTCTCTGGTCAGGTCGGGTAGTGTCCCATTTTGATGGAATTTGTTTGTGTATCAACATGTCTGAACCTCGAGTAGATTTGATTGATCCAAGCCTACTCATTATTAGCTCTGGTCACATGGTACATCATGATCATTGCCGGAGAAAATTACTTTTGAATTTGATTCACAGACATCAAATTGATCAGAAAATTAATTATCCTCTGTCCATCACCCTTTTGGCTACAAAGTATATTAGTTTCTTGTAGGAGGTGAAATAGCACTTTCACTTATTTCTGTAAATCATTCATTGAAGCATATACAAATTATTTTCGGAATTAAACTCTGTGACTTCACATTAATTCCTTATCCACTATTATTATATTGCTGCTCTTTTCAAATGCGGCTACTTGTGGATAATTAACCAATTTTCAATGGATCTGTTTTGGATCGGGTTCAAAATTTTGGTCTGTGAAGACCTGATTATGTAAAACATTTGTGCTTGAAATGCTCATCCCTCTTCCATATTCAGTTTGTTTATCTGTGCATGGCCTGGTTGTTTCCTCATCTGTTTTTTATTTTGGGATTTTACCAGGTCAAAAGTTGAGACTTGATCGTTTTTGCTTTCACGTCTTTAGGGGAGCCTAAAGACGTGAAAGCAAAAACGATAGTTCCTAAGCAAGTGAAGTCTCGAGTCCTCATTTTTGGGACTTAAGTCAAAACTCAAGTCCAAATATCAAGTCGGAACATTCACTCAGACAGGGGGAGGACCTGGTGGTTGGGTGGAAGATGGGATGATGGATAGATGGATGGATAGGATTTATAACGCAGCAAGCTATGACGATGATGCTATGAATGGATGATGATGATGATGATGAGCCTGATAA
Organism: Xiphias gladius; assembly: GCF_016859285.1. Lineage (NCBI taxonomy): Eukaryota > Metazoa > Chordata > Actinopteri > Istiophoriformes > Xiphiidae > Xiphias > Xiphias gladius. The sequence goes on from NC_053421.1 coordinate 27,837,924, forward strand.
TCAGTTGATGAGTAAGTACTGAGCAGCATTGTTTCAGGTAACATTGTTGAACACATGCACATTTTTTTTATAGTTTCCCTGCAGGTGATTCGTGTGGTTTTAATCGTCAGTAGTCTTAAAAGTACATCTCATTAATTGCCTTCCTTTCTGTCAACTTTTGTTCAGCTTAGGATGATGATGTTGCTTGTTGGTGAGAAAGTAGAGTTTTAATTTCTTTCAGTCTAGTTGATCAGTAAAATGCAGAAATTGGACACAGCTTAAAAATGATAATGGAGGGAACTACACAATCATTTCAGACCACAATCTCAGTTCCCTTTTCAGTCCAGCCTCAGCTGTGTGTGTGTGTGTGTGTGTGTGTGTGTGTGTGTGTGTGTGTGTGGTGTGTAAATAAAGGGGGAAGCAGCCACCTGCAAATCGCGATAAGGGCTCACGCAGCTGTTAAAGCTCAGTCAGGAAGCACAGGGATCGGCTGAGACTCTAAAAGGCTTTATTGTGTAGCTTCCTTGCCTCCTCCGTAAGACATGATATGGTTCACATATAGGTTATCTGCGGTATTCATGTTTTCACATAGACATAAATATTCGCTATGAGTGGTAATTTTCTGTTTTGTGCTGAAATACAGGCAATGGTGAAAGAGTTTCTGTGAAGTGACACTGCATTTGGACTTCCCCTTTCTCAGCTTTATGTCCTTTTTTCTAACCCCTTTAAGCTGAGGATCACATGGAAATGTTCAAGAAGACATTAACTCGATTTCTGGCCCCAAAAACGAAATCTTTGAAGAAATTGAAAGCATCCAGACACTAGTTTGTCTTGCTCTTTGGCCTTTAACCATATGTCCTTGTATTTAATCTGAGATGTCCCACAAAACCCATATACTTAAAGTTTAGTTGATGATCTTACCCAAAACCATTTGTAGCTTTGTCTCTAACATTATGGGTTCCTAATGGGAATCAAACCACCAACCTTGTTAGCATCAATTCTATTCAGGCACCATGGTCACCAGACAATCTATTAAACAATCCTTCCTTAGTTCAATATCAAAAAGTTCATGCAAGAAATGCAGCTCAAAGTGCTTTACAATCAACACAAATACACAAATCAATTGGGAATGAAGACATAAATGAGAGAAACTCATCTTAAATACGTGTTTGTAAAATGATCCTGAGAAAGAATCATCCCTTGTGGTTTCGGTGTACCAAGCGTCTTTCGATGGTCCTCGGGGAACCGAGAGGAGGATGTACAGCATGTGATTGTTTTACTTCCCTCTACCTGTCACCTCACCTGCTGGCCCGACTTATTTCTGTTTCCTCTTGACATTTACTTTTGCTTCTCAGGGGTGTATGTGGGATGACTTGATTTCAATAGTAAATAAGTTTCAATGCAGAGACTGCAGCAGGACTGTATTTATTATGGATGTTTTTCCTGTGTCCGTAGAAAGGTTACGTAGACGTGCATAAATGTGTTAAGGGGTTGGAGCCAAGAATCAGAAAGATGGAGGAAAAAGGATATGTTATATGAAATATATAGGAAATATGGAGGAGCATTAGAAATGAAGAGCAGAAGAGGAGGAGGATCAGGGTTGAGGTTGAGTTTGTGCTTTCCTCCAGGGAGGCAAACATTTTGAAATCACCACAATTTTTACTCACCCTTGTCTTTTACTCTGTAAGGGAAACCACTCGCATAAGTTCTTTATGAATACTGTTTTCTAGTTTTGACCTGGCTGTCGTTTATGCTGGACCATCCTTCTATGTGTGACTAGCCTGATACAAGACCCACAAGCTCTGAAGCACAAGTTCCGAAATCCGAATAGATTTTAACAGCCATTTTGGTCGACTCAACCTGAAAGGTTCAGACCAGGTCAAAGGTGCAGGGCAAGACCAGATTCCGGTGTGATTTTATTAATTGCTGACTATGATAATCTGCTAAACTCTTGACAATAAAACATGGGGCGTTCAGCTCTGCTGCATTGCTGTGACACCTGTATCTAATGGGAAAAGTTAAGCTTTTATAGTTGTTGGGCCTCATTACATTTTGGGTTCAGGGTCAGGTTTAAATAGGAACCACATTAGTTCAAGTATTTTTAAATTATAACTGACCCTCATTTAACTAAAATGATGAGATACAAACAGCTCAAGGAGGTTTGTCCTTAGGCTGTCTGGCTTTAGATTCTGTGATGGTGATGATATCATTTTATTTTACCAGTAATAAGTTTAAATTACAGCTCTGCTTTGGAAGCTGAAACGTTGTTGAAGGTTAAATGTTGAGGATAAAACAAAGACATGCATTTCCTCCCATTCCAGGATAAGGGGAAAGATCTGGTAGAGCCTTGGGGGGGTCAAGTGCTAGATCATTCATTTACATGTACATATGTATGTGAATGCTGTATTTCTACTCTTACTGTTATTTAATCATTAGCTCTTGATAGTCGCTAATGAGTAAATAACTGCCATCGCTTACTTCCTGCAGTTGTCAATCCTTCCTCATAATGTTATAAACCACTATACTCATGGTGCCGTTGCTCAAACTGGCCTTCCTGGATTGCATTTCATGTCTCACAAATACCTGAAGCAATACACCCCCCTCAACTTCCATTTTTGGGCTGAACTGGGCTGCTGTTTTTGTCCGTTGCCACGTAACGTCGTGAGCTGGATCGATTTGTATTCGTGCTTGAAGACAGAAGATGAAAACTTGTAACTTGGAGCTCTGTGTGTTCATCAACACACATCTCATCCTCCCATTACTGCAGTATGCACCCAGCTGTTTTCCAGTTTTCTTTGAGCCACAGATCAAGACTGTATTAAGCAGAACAATGATCTGTTCGAAGTCTGGAGGCTGCTGGCTTAGTTGTACTCTTATTACTATTATTCAGTTTTTTTATATTTGTGCATCTGCACTGCTGAGGTTTCTATCTGAACGTGTTTGTGGCTGAAACATCTTGTTCAAGGGCACTTTGCTCCAGATATTCTCAGCCAATCTGAGGAACCAATGACGAAAGACTAAGAAATCACAGCCAGCTTTTCTAACCTCACCATAGCTCAATCCACTGGCCTATATAAACACTTTCCATCTGGTGTATCTATCAGCGCTGGCTATCCAAATGCTTCCCAGGGCAGATTGAGCCTTTTGCTGTGCTTTATAGCAACAGTGAAGGTTAAACGTCAGTTTTGGTAAGCCAGACTCGCTCTGCTCTAAGACGATTTCGTCGCTCGCCTCTCTCTCTCTGTCCCTCCCCTGTACCTCACTCATTCACTTCATTAGTTTAGCACCCAAGCACTGAAAGCCAAGGCTTTGCTTCTTCTTTTTTGGCTTATTGTTCAAGATAGGACTACAGCTATTGTTTAATATTGAATAATCTCATGATTATATTTTGATAAATTGTTTAAAAACCCAAAGATATTCAATTTACAATGATATAAAGCAGATCAAAGCAGCACATACTCACTTTTCAGAAGCTGGAACCAACATTTGCTGATTTGATAAACTGACTAATTAATCAACTAATCGTCAATTTTAAAGTTTACCCATAAATACCAAGCAGCCATCATAGCAGAAATATCAAAACCTGTAAATGTCCTGCCCGATGGAAGCAAGTATGTTGGTGGTTTAAAAGATTGGGAAACTATGATAAACCTCCCCTTTGGCTGTTGTAGTGTCCTTGAACAAGCTCTGTCAATGGATGTATAAAGCTGATGCTGCTGCCTTTTGTCCCTGTGGAAGGACGGGAAAGTGGAAATAAAATTTTACATTGTGGTTCTGTTAAATTTAATGTCACATTCCTAGGATGATGATAAAACAAAACAGAGTGTGCCGAGCAGGATCGAATAAATGTTTACAATGCCCAGGAAAGTTGGGCTGCGTGATCGGGGGAGCGTAGCAGTAGGGTTCTATAAACAGCAATGTCAGTTGGCCGGTCGGTTGGTCTACTACTTTGGCCCAGGGTGAAATATCTCAACAACTATTCAGTGGATTGGCTTGAAACTTTGTGCAGACAGTCATGGTCCCCAGAGGATGAATCATAATGACTTTGCTAATCATCTGATTTTTTCCTCAAAATCCCTTGCCCTCTACAACCTTGCCTTTTATGAATTTGAACAAATCAGCCCTTATTCTCCCCCTTCATATATCAAGTATCGTGTTTAATTGTAAGACCGGGATCTTTCAGAGCAGATAGAAAGTGGGCTCTACCTCTTGCTCAGCGTGAACAAATTGGCCTCATATTCCTCACATGGATTTAGTATCTGTCTATATTGTCATGTTTCCTTGTCATTTATATCTAATCTATCTGTAAATGAGACGCTGCCCCTTCAAGGCATTCAGGTTACAATCCTTTATATCCCCTGTGGCACTGTAGACGTTTGGGGTTAAGCATTGACACAGCTTCGTTTTCACCGTCTGAATAAATGGTTAAATAAGGCCATTGGAACTGAAATAGAAAGAGCTGAAGTCAAGTAAAAGCAGTTGTTTATTAGAGGCTGTGAACGTTTCTCGTCGGTGAGGGCATCTGATGTCTTTACCAAAGCTGTTTGTTTGTTGGAAATGGTTTCACAACTAGGCAGAACACAAATCACCTTGATGTCAATTACTTTAATGATTTGCTGATTTAAAGTTTCTCAAATTAAAGAAACACTTGGTCTCCTTGTCACTGTCCTAATATAGTCTTCCATCACTCATGCTGGACCCAGTTCATAACACTGCAGAGTGTGATGTCTGGCTTCTGTTTGTGACTTTGCTGGTCTGGTTTGGCACAGGACTGAATCTGTAATTGGTGTTTTCATTACACTTTGCTTTGTTTTTTGACTACTGAATAAGGAGATCTGTTAGGGAGCGATGTAAGGAGATCTTGACAACTCAGCCCCTTTCTTTCTGTGTTTTTGTCCTGTTTTCTTTTGCATATTTCCCTCTTCCCCCCCTTTTCCCTTTTCTTTCATTTTCATTGTTCTGTTCTTGCTATTTAGTATTCGGTACTTCTTCCTTTTAACTTTTCTTTATTTTCCTGCCCTCTTTGCACCCCTCCTTCCTGCCTTTTGTCATGTTGTTTTTCATTTTCATCTTTTTTGTTCACTTATTAATTTACTTTCCTTGGTTCCTTCTCATCTCCCCTGTCACTCTTGCCGTCTTCCCCTCTTCCATTTCTTTATCTCAGTTCCCTTTCTCCATCATCACAGTATGCACACAATATTTAAATTGACTCACTGTTTTCTTTGCCCGTTCAGAAAACCTCTCTCTTTCTCCTCGTGCTACTTCCATCGCTCTCCCCCTCAGTTTGATTAGAAACACATTATTTGCTGTAGCAGATAAGCAGCAGGCGGCGGCCAGGGAGCGGCGGAGGTGGCGGCAGCAGGTGGAGACAAATGAATCAGTTTGACCTTGACTGCAGATATTAGATAAAATACAGACCTAGAAGGCCGAGAGTGTTGGATAATCTACATTTGCATATCAGGCATCTTGCTAGCAGCTAATGAGTTGTGAATCGTTGTACAGGAAAACAATGAAGGGTTTCCCCCCTGAGTTACCTAAGGGTCTTGAAAAATGAAAAATCCTTGACTTTGAGAACAAAATAACTTTGTTTTTCTTGTAATTGTACTTTGAATGGCATCACTTTAATTAAAAGAACAAACAAACTGTTATTCACATATTTGTGTGGCTCAGCTTGATCTGTCCTATGATCCACATTTGATTAGACAGGTTTTGAGTAAAAGGCTTTGGTCTAATTTTGACCACTGCCATGTCATTATCTAAAAACATGCCAGTTGTGAAATCTTCAATTACGTGGCGAGTCATCGCAGTATCCTCACGTTGATTTCCAAGTGAGCGTGGGAAGCCTTCCTCCATTCTCAGACCTCCTAAACCAGTAGTAAAGAGGTCAAGGATCACATGGCACGGCACCCTGATAACATTTACGTGACCAGCAAATGATCCAGAAGTATCGTCCGGGGTTTGTTGTCACCAGACGCACATTGTTTGATCCTCTATCCACCCACGGTTTGCTTAAAACTTGTAGTTTCTTCCTCAGATGTCTCAGACTCAATGAGAGACTTTGTGTTTTTTAGCTTTATACCACTTCAGATTTAGTGACTGGTCAAGAAGCTGAAACGGTTTGTTGATCAATAGATTAGTACACTGTCAGAAGAGCAATCAGCAACACTTTTGAAAATCAATTCTTCCAGTTCTAACTCCGTAAATGTGAAGATTGGCTTCTTTCTTTGTCACGTACCATAGTAAATTAAATATTTTTTGGTTTTGGATTGTTGGTTGGGTCGTGGCAATCACGGGTCGAGAATCCCTAACAGATTCATCTATAATGAAAGCGGATGTTGGTTTCAGCCCTATCTGTTCACATCAGAAAGCGGCACAGCGAATTCCATGCACGTGTTTTCTGAATTTCAGTGATATAGGAAGCTTGGTGACATAATCCCACTGTGACTCATGAGACTCGGCTAATAGGATAGCTTCCTCCATTTTGGACTCGCCGGATCTTTGTTACATCAGATGTCAGCGCTGACAAGATGGTGTAAAATTGGTCAACAGCAGGAATTTGTGTGTCAAAGTTGACCAGGGTACACAAAGCAAAAGTACTGTGTGAGTTCACTCTGTGAGGGAATCCAGTGATTGTGCTGATTTCCCCTGAAAAGAACTGATTATCATATTTTGATGTGTGACCCAGCCCTTAAAATTTCCGATCAGACAGGACTCTTTCCCTCAAAGACACGCTAACGGTGGCATGAAACAAACTCACGACCTCTGTGAGGGAACGGCGTCTCTAGATATTTTCCCTTTGATTTCCCTGGTGAAGGTTTGTCAAGTGATCCAGACAAAAGTAGATGCAGTTACTGATGATGACCTGAACCCTGACTGAGGAAGTCGGTCAGGGTGATGAGGCTAAAAAGTTTGTGAAGTGATCGCTCGAGTGCACATTGCCTCAGAGACGCACGCTTTTAAGTGCTGATTCTGGCGGGGCCGCCGTAGCTCAAGTTAAACTCTCAGCAGATGTTTTTTCTTTTAACATCATGAAATATGCATGTGGCTCACTTTTTATTCCAGTTCCCCTCTCAAGACTCGGTTGCAGATCGAAATAAGGGAGACAGATTTCCTCACATACCGTATCAGCAGTCAGATGCCATCACCGAAACACACTGGCATTTCCCGACTGCAGAGGAAATCAAATTCTGCAGTGTTTTCATGCAAATGGCTTTGTGACTACGTTTAAAAAGCAACAAACATTTAAAGACTTCCATCGGATCCCGTTGTTGAAAGTGTTGGTATTCTCTTAGTCGAAGGTAGCCCCATTGTGGATTTTATATTTCGGAGCCAAACCACTAGTATGAGGGTCAGAGCCGCAGTGAATACTCTGAATCTAGTGGTGGAGTGGATGACTCAGTCCCTCTTCATCAATGTGGCAACTGCAGCAGCACTCTGCAGGTTTGCTGATGTCCGATGAGAAACGGGAGAGGTTGTTGGAGTTATCGTTTGAGAGACAGGAAGGCAGATTGAGTTCCAGATGGGAATGCACAGGATTTAGATCACGCGGAAAGGAAGCACCGAGTAAATTTGTAGATAGGAGGATGATCTTTAAAGAGATTTCTTGTGATAAGTCCGATGCAGTGACGCAAAACGAGCTTTTCCCAGGGGGCGGAAGGAAAATGTGGATGGCTCGGATGACTTTGTAGGTTTCAGACCAACACAACTTGGAGTAAAAGATTTTTGGAAAAGAAAATAGCTGCTACCGGTATCTTCTAATCATAAAGATATGGTATCCACAGGTCATTAAATAAAATCTGAAAAATGACTGATTCAGCAGCTGTAAAATTGCATCCAAAGGTCTGAATTTTTCACAGTTTGCACCCTGATCAACATACAGCTTGAGCTAATTAAATATTAACAGAGAGGAGAGGATGTTAATATTTCTAGTAAAAAATTGGCATGAAATTAAAACTGATATTAAAAAAACATCTGATGCCTGGAGATACCCCGAAAGATCACATATCAGATCAGAACACTTTCTAACACTTTTTTTTTTTTTTTTTTAAAAAGCCCTGGGATACTATCATAAAGTGGAAAATGTGTGCTTCTTCTGGGTTGACTTTAAACTTCACCGCCTACTGCTCGTCATCCTCAGATGGTGGCTGTGAGGATTTCCTCAGTGACCATGACGGTGGCCTGACATGTAGAACAGAGTTCAGGGAATTGGTGAGGAAGAGAGGGGGGAGAAGGGGGAAACGACGAGCAAATCCCCGGCTGTGCAGACGATGATATGCTAGATTTGGAGGAGGATTTGCTGCAGCTGGAGTAGAGAGCTGTGGAAAAGGATAAAGTGAGCGATTGTGAGAAAGAGCAACAAATAAACGCTCCGCTTACTGTAATGAATGTGATTGTTTTGGCTCTGTGTCAGTAGACCGCACCAAAACCTGTGCGGCCTCCCATCCACTCCAGCCCCGACAGATGGGTCTCAGAGAGACTGGGTGTCTTAAGTGTCACACTGTACTTGACAAAATGAAACTACAAACTTGCTGTAAATATTCAAAACTTCAGAAGGGGATGGGGGATGATCCATTAATTACATGACTTCCTCACATAACCCCCCCCCCCCTTGCTTTTGCTTTCAGTCTCCTTTACCTTCTTGTCCCTTGTCCATCTTGGTTAGTCTTTCTCCTAGTCTTTCCTTCCCCCTCTCTTAAGGATGGATGGATTGAAAGAAGGACGGGTTGGGGGGGGGGGCAGAGGAAGCTGCTGCAAGGTCAAAGCCATCTTGTTTTGCTCTGGTCACCTGGGATGCTGTGTGTGGGCGCGAATGTGGTGTGTGTTGTGTTGTGTTGCGATGCCACCGGCCCTTCCCATTGTTGCCTAATGTTTCTGGCAGGCTTGTCATTGGAGCAGCTCTGACGGTGTTTGACGGCTGGGCGTGGGTTTCCTTTTGTATTTCGACTGTGACTCAGTAAGATCATTCACTGAAGTGTGATAATGAGTGTTTGTATCTTTACTGCATGCAGCTTGTTCCTGGCTTGGATTTAATGTTTTCATTACCATTTATATGTTAAGTGAATTTTAAAGCATTTGATCCTTCGGGGCTCTTGACACACGGGTGTTATTGTGCAAGACTCTGCCTCTTAGCCAACACAGTATATGGTTTAAAAGTTTTGGTTTTTTTTTAATATGAAAAAAAAACAATAAATACAAAAAAAATGTTGACATATGTAAAACATTGAGCAATTACTTTGTAAAGGGCTTTTAGGATGTTGATGTTGGTTGTTTGCTTACTCATTCAGTTGATACACCTTCAGTCACATTGGTTTAAAGAAGCATCATGGCCGCATGAAGCCACTTTTTTTTGTTTTTTTTGTTGACGTTGTTTATTTTGCTTATTTTTACCCCCGTTTTCTCTTAATTTACAACGTCTTTTTCCCTCTGCTCTGCAGTCTAACTCTGCTGTTGACCTGGTAGGTTCGTGCTGTCCTCCCAGATCCCACCTTATCGCCTCGCAGGCATTACAGCAGTCACAAGGACATGATCCCTCCCAAATTATTGTAAGGTTGTTAACTTGGTACCTCACATGAAATTAAATTAATAACAGTGCGCAATACAGATTTCGCAAAAGTAATATTTTATGTATCGGTATCTGCTAAAATAACCCTGATCAAAGGCCGATCATGTCTTTACTATACCCTACTATGTGTTGTCCACCTCAGCCTTGTTGCAGCACTGCTCTCCTTTACGACAGCCAGGCGCTACAGTGCAAGCAGAATACACGGATGCTCTGAGCTCCGACGTTCCCATCTCGTTCTTATTAGCGAAGAGCAGTGTGCAGAACATTCAGGTAGCAGCTCCTCATTTTTACTTTATGCTGACTGTCGCTTTCACCAGTTGAATTGACAAACATTGCGAGTGGCAGGTCCCACCATCTGCTGCTAATTAATGTTAATTCTGTGAGTATGTTGATGGCCGGCCAAAATGAAACCTTTCTTATGGCGGGTTTGTGTTCTCTCTGCAAACCTGGCGTCTGTACTCGTCTGTACTTGCATCTCACCAATGAAAACCGTTTCGTCCAAGGTTTTGCTGAGTAACTTTATCCGTGAACTCTTATTCTTCTGTGGTTTTGGTGAATGTTCACCAATTGCAATGAGCATGTTTGAGTAGTTAAATTCGCCAACAGCCCAGGTGTAAGTGCTACGAATGAAAACTGTGCTTAATGGCATTAAAGAGCTCTGTTGATTTACAGTAAAACCCCAGTACCAGCCGACAAAACCTGTCTAATAAGTGAGTTCTTGCTATAACTTTCCCTCTGAACTCTCAGCTGCAGCAGTTATAATTCTTAAGCCTGGACGTATCGGGGTTAATTTGCCATTAAAGACCGTGAAGCGGACATCAGAGGCTGAGGCGTCCTCCCTGCTGTTGAAGTCGTCTGCACTTCGTTCAACCCTGAGGCCCTTCACATATCTAGGCCAATCACAGTTTGTTCACCTCTCTCCTGCGATAAACGGTGACAATAAATTTGGCCATGCACGATGGGACAGTGAGGACGCCGTGTTTACAGTTCTCACATGATCTCCAACTGCCAGCTTAAATAGACATTATTTTTCCAGATCGTTCTTGCTCTTTAGAGGAAATTAATTGCCAGACGTGGACAAGGAGCAGAGATAAAATAATCGGATTTCCTGGAAAATTGGCCAAATCAGGTCACTTTGAAAACAGATACGGTCTCCTACAGCCCCTCCTCCTAGTCTTGTATTCATTGTGGTACACAAGCAGGTTTTGGATTTGTCTGGACCAGTCTGTCTTGATGCCCCGGAGCACTGCAGCTACTGCTTATCGTGAACGTAAAGATCGGTGTTCCAACCGTTCCTCCCCTGGATGAATGACGGACAAAACACTTGTACATGGCAGTGCATTTAAGAGAAGAAAATGTTTTCGTTGTCACGGGGACCGTGTGAAGAGCAATTGAAAATCTTTTTTTATGACCCACGGGATCATTTCTCCAGAACGTCTGCATTCGACAGCTGTGACTGATGAGATGTCTAACTGTCCTCTCTGCCCGTCCTCCCATCTCTCTTCTTTTTATGTCTTTCTCCTTCTGCGGGGGTTTGACCGATAAAGAGGTTTTGAAGGCCATGATGGATGTTTGACTTAAATCCCATCCAATATAAATGCTTGTATTGAATAGGTACAAATTCAACCAGTTTCATGTTAAGATCTGGCAAGTGATCAGTAGGTCTTCCATCATTTTATGGTGAAGGGCGTGAATGTTTTAGGTGGGGACGGGTGTTGTTTGAAAAGTGCTGATATCAGACTTCCAGTACTGATACCAACTAAAACAGTACGTTTTGCACTCTTTTAGTTTGGGGAATATAAACAATTTTCAACCCGTTTCTTCATTTAATATATGACAGACTGCTCAATGCATCAGTGTGAAATAAGGAAAGGTACCTAAGAAAAATCTAGTCTCAAATTTGAAGTTAGAAGTTTCCTGATTTAGACCAAGACATATTCGTACAGTAGACGAGCCTGAGAATCTGACCAGTGAATCAGTGTATATTTGAGACTCTGTTATCTTTCAGTCGGTGCTCAAAGCATTTAGGTTTTTAACCTGGCCCTAGTTTTAGATGCCTAAAGCCCTTGTCAGACTTCACTTGCTTCGTCGAGTGATGTCTGTTTGTTTGTCTTTCAAACACAGGGGACCCTCAGGTGAATGATGGTTATGGCTTCATTCAGACATGGCGGGGACACTCATAATAGTAACCTGAGTAAGGGAGCGGTGGCACCTCTGGAGACCAGCACTGAGTTTAAAACTCATATGAAGGAAGAAGAGTGATACTTTCAAACCTTAATGACCATTGTCAACACAGGGGACATTCTGCACTTTTCAGTTTTCCATAATGTAGTTGTCGATTTTATTGTACTGCCTATTTTATAATGCCCTTTTAAAATGCCGATATCTGGTTATCAGATTTTTTTTAACTCAAGACTCCAGAGTCCAAATCCAGTATTGGTTGTGCTGTAATTAATAATTTCACTCAAGCTATTGACCTCAACAAAAATTGACAACTAGAAGCAGGAAGTGCGGCTGGTTTGACGACCGTCTTTCTTTTACCCCACATTGCAAGAAGGAAAAACTCATTTTCTAGACTGATCTAACATGAAACGAATCTCCTCCACAACTTGCAGTTGGCTCCATTTCGTGTTTCCTTTTTAACAAACACTTTCTGATTTTCTTTCTGCATGAGAGATAATTAAGTGATGAATTTACTACAGTGAGCGTAATAAGGCATCCTGCGTTGGAGTGTTACAGAAGAGGCTGGTGCTTATTCAGAGATGAGTCCGACATGCAAAAGTACCAATGCGTTTACGCAACACGGTGCATGTCTGAAAAGGCGCTTCCTGCTTTCAATATATATGTTGATTTATCTTAAATGAAATGAAATGAAAACAGGATTTGATAATAATCAGTAAGCATAATGGAAACCTGACACAGTTAGATCCAAATGATACCCAGAATGTACTGTATGCTGCTCTTCCTCCCCTATGCCTTCATCCCTCTTCTTCCTTTCTTCTCTGACAAGGTAAAAAAGCCTGTTTTCTCTGTTTAATGGTTTCCTGAATAATTGAAGCGCCCGCAGATCCGAATAGTTTTTTCTCCCAGAGACGGACAGAGAGGGAATCGCAGCGCGGGGTTTGAAGCTCTCCATTACTTACACATCAGCTTCCCTCCGGAGGCTCGTCTCTCTGAAAATTTCATAGGCTGCATGCAGAGTGATTCAAATATGAAACGGAGGACCAAATAAGAGGGAGGACTGGGATGGAGAGAGAAACAGAAAGGTAAAGATTAAGTAAGAAATGGAGTGAAAGAGATGTAAAAGGAGGCAGACAGAAATGTGGCAAGCAAGTACGAGTAAGTGGGGAAATAGAAAGTGACAGACGGGGGAGAAAGAAAAGAAGAGAATGAGGGAGATTGATGAAGAAGGGAAAGAGAAATGGTGTGATGGAGGGAGAGGTGGTATTAAGCGATGGAGATGGATGTTAGGAGACAGATCGATAAAGATAGAAACAGAGGAGGAGAGTGGTGGAGTGGAAGAGACAGGGTGATAAGAGGGAGGGCGAAAACAGGTAAGACTGAAACAGTGATGGAAAGAGATGAAGGAGAAAGAAAAGGAGGAGAAAAACTCTGAGACTGATGGAGGGAACACAGACGGAGAGATACAAGTGGAAGAGATTACTTAGGAAAAGAGAGGAGGAAATGAAAAGGAAGGACAGAGTAACAGAGGAGAAATGGGAGACGCGAAGGAATTTTTCTTCTTGATGCACTTGGTCAAAGTGTGATACAGCACACACATGATTATACACTGTTAAAAAGAGAAGTGATCTGCTGTGGCAGCGGCACCTTTGTAGACTAGACTCAGCCCTAGGAGGTAGGAGCGCCCCACGCTGTGAACTGTGCCGACGCAGCCGAGGACAAGGGAACAGGCCAAGATTTCAAACAATTGTTGGTTATCAACTTAACAGAATGTCACCAAAAATTACTCCTGGCTATGGACTTCTCTGTATTCTTGGTCTGGGGCTGTTTGGACTAAGTTAGTCCGGTTCTAGTCCGGTTTGGTTGGTGTTGACAGTCAGGAGATGAAGTCCCAGAGTCTGTGGTGTTGAAGGATTGCAGCTGTCTTTTGGTTTAACCGCTGGCCGTTGTGCTCATTACCATGATCCAAACACTTTTATCTAATCGGTTCTATCCTACAAGCTAGCACGGAAGGTGCTGGTCTGACCGCCGGGAGCTCTTTGGGGTCAAGGGCACTTGAGCAGCCAGGGATCGAACCACCAACCCACCGACCCACTCTGCCTCCCGTGCCACAGCCGGATTGGGACGTGACAGGTGTGGGTGAGAGCGATAATGTACGGCTGAAACTAATGATACGTTTGTCCTCGTAGTGTAACTGGTCAGGACATACTAACGAGGGTGTCTTGCAAATCGACAATGCACGGCAGATTTTAAAAATAAAATCTCATCTTCCACTCATCTCTCTAACTCTTTCATCCCCTCCTTCCCTCTTGTCACAACCTCTGTCATCCTTCAGAGTGTTGGCTTTGAACGCCGGTTATTAGATGACGGCGTTGATGTTTCACTTGCCCGTAGCTGACACGTTGACAATGCAATGGAAAAAGTAGGACAGGAAGAGGGGAGAAAAAGCATGAGAGGACGAAACAACAAATGCTCTATTTCCACGCCGGATTTAGTCGTTTGTCTGTTGTTTTGCTTCACTTGGTCTGCAGTCTGTTTGTGCTTTTCATTTAGTGTCTCTTGGTTTAATCTATAAACCATGAAAAAAAATTAACCGTGGAAAAAAAGCATGAACAGACTTCTTTGCTTTGGAGTGAAAATGCCGTACAAAGACTGGTCACCAGTTAAAGCGAAACGAGTCCAAAAACAATTCGATGACTCCGTTTTTTCCATGAAGTCTGGTAAGTGATAGAAACTGGAAAGTGGTTACTGGGAAGACATTAACCTTGAATTTCTTGAGCACCCTCTCGGCGGCGTATGGGAACAAAAAAAGACCCTCCGATATTTTTTGACTGAGGCAGCGCGAGCAGAGTGTTTGTGTTTGTGTGACAGAAATGAGGGAGGCGGGGGACAGGATGGGTAGAGAGGGGGTGAGCACGTGTAGGGTGGGATTGCTGTCGGCAACGTGACAGCACAGGAGAGGGAGGAAGAGAGGAAAAAGCGAGACGAAAACTCTGCGGCACAAGTGGCCCTGTGAGGCTGTTGTCATTTGAGAGATGACTTATCACTAAGTAGGCTGGAAATGAGAAGCTTGGCCTCGGGTTGGTGCCAAAGGGAAGGCCATGCTGTCACTTACATCGAAAGGTTTTAACGTCTAAGGACATCTAAGGACATGTCCGGCTCACCGTGTCAGGCAGCAGTCGAAAGGCAAATAATTGCCGCCACAGCCTCAACATTTCCAGCGCGAACATAACGGCGGACGCGCCAGCGAGCTTGGCAGCAGTGCAGAGAGAGAACCAGGCGTGAGGGAAGTGATACAGGAGCTATTCTTACTGGTGTTGGAGTTCCCTGAATTATACCTTTCTTTACTAACAGTGAACACAGCCCCAGGAGTTATTTTGGGAGCCATCCTTTCAGAAACTGAAGAGTTAGGCAGGTGGAAATTTTGACTAGTTGGTGATGCTTGATGAAAACTAAGCGGGTTATGAACGCCACCCTCTGCAGTTAGCTTCCAGTCAGCTACCCACTTAAACAACATCTGACATTTAACACCAGAGCTGCAAAATACTTTCTCTCTCCTTTTCTTTTCCAAAACCTTGTAGTGCATGGATGAAACTGTAGCCCTTTACACACAGCCATCAGCCACTTGGTTGGACGACATAAACAGGCGGATGAGGTGAGTTTTGTTGATCAGTGAGGACAGTAGACGCCAGTCAAGTCATGTTGCCTACAGTGGGGGCCTTCTGGCCGGGAATAATTTAATTTCCAATCCAAATCGTTGCTGTCGTGACCAGGCTCCGACATAGAGGACCGTAAAGCAGGAGACATTACTGTGTAGGTATCACGTGGCTTTCTGCGGCGTTCAGTCAGCACGTGCGTTCAGGCAGCTGCGGAATACAAAGCCGACCACATGACGGCAACGAGGCCCAAGCTGTTTGGATCCTGCTGTGCTGGCACGCTGAGGACCATCAATAATGAAATTGCAGGGAGCATGTGGTGATGTCAGAGTGTCTGCAGACCACAGTTTGACTGAGAGAGACAGATACTGGCTACGTGGATCGGAGCGGCCGATAACCGACACATGTTCCGCAAACCTCCGGTGCATTTTCATTTGACGTTGCATTGTATAATGTAAATGAACCAATAACGGATAAACATACGTGCTAATCAAATAAAAGTGTGGCGTCGGCATTAGTTCAGCTGAGGATATTCCAACAGACAAATACTGAGGTGTCCTTTTCTTTAATGTCTCTGGTTGTAAATAAAGTCATTATGGGCAGTTGTGCAAATGAATAAGCAGGCCTGCTTTCTATTGGATTAACATGACCTTTTCATGGTCGTCATTGACAACTAATCATTCCCGTCTGGTTCTTCAATCTACAAAATGTAAATGTGTCCATCAGCTGATGGCGGTCACTGGCTGATATTTGATTTTTGGCAGAAAGCAAAGCAAAGACATTGGCCACTGCCAAACTGATGCGTCAGTCGGAAACTCATGGAAATTCATTTGTTCATTTAATTCATTAACTCACCGATAAGGGTCACTGATTTATTCCACGCTAAAATGCCGTAAGCAAAAAACCAAATGGAGCTGAAAAAGGTCAAATTTATTGTCAAACACACTATCAAACTTTGACAATAAAACTAGTCAAACGTTGGAATAATGTTACAACTTTAAAGTTATTAATTTATTTAATAAATCGCAATTTTTTTTTTTTTTTTTTTTTTTTTTTTTTACTACGAAGTTTCTTGCAAGACATGATCTTTTTAATAAGAGAGACGCAGCTGAAATGGCACAGTAGAGTATTTAACACAGTCACAGTCATAAACATACACAATTAATATTAAGTGTTAAAGTGATAAATTTGGGAGGTCGTTGTTTACATTAACCTGAATTTGTATAGAAATCTTTTCAGACCATTCACTTACACACACGCACGCTCCCGCCATGATTACAGTTGTAATCCGTAGGAGGTTTTCTGGCAGAAGATGCAGCGTTATGGGTCCCCGCTGAAATATATGGAGACATGGGGGTGGAGAGAGCAACACGGAGACAGGCAGCACTAGGTTTGTACAGTAACTTAGTCGACATAAATGGGGTCGGTAGGATCAACTCCGGATTTAATATTCAGTAAACTGCTTTCAGCTGCTTCACATTCACGTTTTTCTCTTTCAGTCTCCGTTCCCCACTTCTTGCTGAGCTCTTCCTCCGAGTCGAGGGTTTTGGCTTCAAAGCTCGGGGAAACTGGAGAAATGCCTGTCCAGCTCTCAAAGAGCGAGGCAGATGAGCTGGGATTTGCCGCACGGCGCCGGAGATGATTCATCGCTTTCATGTGACGTTTGTGCACAAGTTCGACATCCTGTACTTTACTTTACGTTTGGATACTCTGGGTCAGAACCGGTGCTGTCAGCTCCAGCTTCCGCTGACACCGCCCTACACACAAACACACTCGTGCTGTAAACCTTTTGTCAAAAAAACTGGTTCCCTCTGGTTTCGCCACTCTGTTTAAGGCCTCGGACTAAACGAGGAGCCAGAGGTGTCATGAGATAACTAAAGGGTTCATATCTGTTAGACATAAATATTTTTATTTTTATTTTTACTTTTACCTTTTCAGACCTGTACAAAAAAAAATCCGTAAATCTGCACCACTCAGTATTTTTCTATCAAAAATGGAAGAAATTAGGACTACTGATGTAAAAGCTGTCACTCCTTGCCATTATCACCTGACTTTACACCTGTGTCTTTCAGCTCATTGTTTTGGTTTTATTGCCTGCAGCTTTAGCTGTTGCGGTTCAGTCTCACCGCTCTAATCAGGGTTGTTTTTTGGCAGCAGCAGGCAGTACTGTTTCCAGTACCTAAAGCTCTGACAAACCCACCGTCTCCTACCTGCTCAGCAGCAAACGGCCGACAGACACAGTCAGAGACCAGCTGGTGAACACGGTGGAGCATTTAGCAGCTAAAGAGCCAGATATTTCCCTCAGGAGCTGGTGGAGACCAAAAATAGAGCTAAAAGGACCGTGAATGTCGGACTTCTTTTCATCAGGTGGACACAAACATGGTTCCAAATTAATGCTGATGTTGCTCTATATCTGCTTGATGTGTAAATAGGCCACTGTTTGCTAAGAACTTAGCCATAGCAAGAAAACAATTCACTGGTTACGGCCTAAATGTGTGGCCAGAAGGGCTTGGGTGGAGAACTGCTGTAGTAAGTGACGACCACCTGAATGAAAAAGTACCTGCTAAATGTGACGGGATCATTTGATATTTCTTGACTTCAGGGGGAGCACCTGAAAGCACAATTAAACAACTGGCTGGCACATACGGGATGCATGGGATACAACGATGTGTCCTCCAGATGTGGTCAAAAGAAACCTACACTTATGAGGAGTCGCGCTGACCGACCTGCCCGGTCCTGAAATGTGGACTTCAAGGGCGCGATCCCTGAAATATGACTCAGCTTGTGTCTCTGTCCTCCCTGTCACCTTACCCAGCTGCATCTGCAGCTGCGACAGCTGGAGTGAAATAGGGAGCGTTGCAGTGTTGAGGCTGCCGGAGCAGCTCCGAGCCTTTACAGTCCGCCTGTTTTCTGTTTGTTTATCGGCTCGCAGCGCTGAGCATTGAACGCTGCAGCTGATGGGTTCAGGCGGAGCTGACAGCGACTGATAACGCTGACAGACGCTGCAGGACACAGAGAGAGACACGGAGGGGTCCAATTTGTCCAATGTAGCGAAGAGACACAATTCTTCCACATATTATACTGTCTGTCATCTTCATTAACAGCCAACAGTCTAGACACATTTTGAAATTACATATTTATAATAGATATTTTTCACACTTTTCAGACATTTTGTAGACCAAACAATTGATTATTTGACAAAACAATCAACAGTTTAAAAATAGTAAGTCTCTGCTCTAATTTGATCTATTAAAGGAAACGTACAATATAGACGGTTTGATCCTAACCACCGCTCCCGCTAACATTACAGACTTTAACACAACTGCAGTAGGTGGTTGAAGCCTTTTGCTGAATCTAGAGGCTTTTTAATCCGCAGCAGGTGCCTGGCGTTTCCCCTCAGAGGTTCCTAAAATAAAACATGACGTTTACAGCTGGAGAGTCTACAAATGAAGGTGCATACCGGAGAAAATCTTTGCATTTCTCTACAGCGAGGAAATCTGTGAACCCCAGAAGGGCAAAGCCGAGGTCACGATGACTCGTATCATTTTTGGAGTTTTACAATTACAAAGGAAAGCAGAGGTTTTTAAGCTCTTCTTGATAAGTCAACCAATTTTACTGGCATTTCTGTTGTTTATATATTTTTTTCTTTGACATTTTGTGGGGACACACCAAGCGTCTCCATCAGAAACTGCAATATTCTGTTACTTCAGTTTGAATACTGTGTTTTCCTCATGGACGGATCGTTGAAAAATCCACCTTCTTAACATACTGTCCAGCTGTGGTGGTGTGTAGCTCCGCCAGCTGCCTGGAGTAATTTGATTTTACGCACACCCTGTCCACCCTCTCCTGTCCGTTTTATCGTGGATTCACGGATGAAACGTTCCTTCACACCGTGCACACGACCACAGTCTTATCAAGTGTTAGTAGCTGCAGCGTGTGACGCCTCAGCTCCTCCTGTGAACCAGACGGACGATGTCAGTGACGTCTTGTGTAGCGCATCATAGCAACAAAGAGCTCTACTGTTTTTGTAGGTTTAGTGCTGTAAAGTTTAACTATTTTTAAACTCAAACGTCTGATCTGGGTTATTTTTGGCCTCGTGTGTATGTGTGTGTGTGTCATATGGACGCACGTTTTCTAGACATAAAACTTAACAACGCACTTTAAAGAACTTGTTGCATGAGTTGATCTGCTTCCTGAACGGGGAAGAACGCAAAAATGCCAAATATTCTTCTCATATC
Organism: Xiphias gladius; assembly: GCF_016859285.1. Taxonomy (NCBI): domain Eukaryota; kingdom Metazoa; phylum Chordata; class Actinopteri; order Istiophoriformes; family Xiphiidae; genus Xiphias; species Xiphias gladius. Next base: position 27,857,540 of record NC_053421.1, read on the forward strand.
TTGAGCATTTTCTACTTTTCTTTATCTTATGTCACTGTAAACTGAATATCTTTGGCTTTTAGACTGTTGGTCGGACAAACCCAGCAATTGACATACGTCTCCTTGGGTTCTGTGAAAGTGGGATGAGCATTTTTCACAATTTATCGACTAATTGGCAATTGAGAAAAAAAAAATTGGCATATTAGCTGGTAATGAAAACAGTTGTTAGTTGCAGCCCTAAAATATATATAAACACATGTAACAAAATTATCCATGGCACGTTCAAATAATAAAAGTTGCTCCAAGTTCAATACAGAGGAATCCTGCAGAGAAACCCTCACATCTGCTGACCCAGCAGGTCCGTAATGCTTTGTACCAGACTGATCATATTACTGGAATGATTAGTCAGTGAACTGAAATGAATCTGCAGCAGAAGTGAGAACGGCTCTTGGATAATGCGTCTCTCTCTTTCTCTCTGTGTGTCCGTCCTGCAGGCCCAGCTGGAGGCCCAGAAGGCCACCCAGGACTTCCAGAGAGCCACCGAGGTTCTGCGGGCAGCGAAGGAGACCATCTCCCTGGCCGAGCAGAGGCTCCTGGAGGAGGACAACCGGCAGTTTGACTCCGCCTGGCAGGAGATGCTGAACCACGCCACCCAGCGGGTCAGTTGTTGGGGGCAGGGAGCGGGAAAGCTAACACCAGGAGCACTTTTCTTTCATTTCATTTTGTGGCCAGAAAATCGTACTATTACTGAACCTGACTTAGACTCATAACCTTATTATTATTATTATTATTATTATTATTATTATTATTATTATTATTAAACTTTCAAATCTGTGACCTCCCATTGACGGGACGCTGGGTAACTTCTTGGCCTCCCTGTTTACTAAGATTTTTGACTAAATGCGACAGAAAGTCGACGGAACATCTCATGGCCGACGCCGACAAAAGATATTTAATCTCAGTGCGCCGCTGTGCTTGGCTGTCGCAGGTGATGGAGGCGGAGCACACCAAGACGAGAAGCGAGCTGGTGCACAAGGAGACGGCGGCAAAATACACGGCAGCCATCAGCCGCATGAAGCAGCTGGAGAAAAAACTCAAACGCATCATCAACAAGTCCAAGTAAGAGCCTCGGTTTTCCTGTAGCGTCGCAGCCTGGAACTAAACTGCCTGTCAGGGACAGAAGGTTTGGTCAAGTGGACCATCGAGCTGTCTGCTGTTTCAGCTGCTTTACTTGTAAAACCTGGCTGATCAGTACGAACGAGTTCAAGGACCACTGTTGGGGAAAAACACATTTTTGAGATTAGAGTGGGAATCTTGAGCAAAAACCTCAGACAATAAAGTCGTAATTTTACAAGAGAAGTCAAAACTTTCCCTAATGTGACAGAATGCTCTCACTTGTTAACAAAGGCCGTGTTTTCAAATAAACATATCTCAATATTACAATTTATAATATATTTTCTCTTAAAATTACAACTTTGTCTCATAACATGTCACTTTTTCTTGTAAAATTATTACTTTTTCCACATAAAAATTACAACTTTATCTCAAATTATGACTTTATTCTCAAAATATAGTGAATATAGTTGCCCCAATACATTGTCCTAGTTCCAGCACCACGAAAGTTGAGGTGAACTATGTTTTGGATGAGAGTCCAGGGCTAAACAGATGATTTTTTTGTGTATTTAGAAACGAATCCACCGGATCAAACTGTTCGCGTTTGCACAGAACATTACTGAATGGAGTTATACGACAGTGCAGCAGTATTTTCTAGCTCTGCTTTCCAGCCTGGCTTTTTATTCAGACATTAATTGTGTTCTGTGCGGAACCAGCGTGGGGTCGAGCTGCAGAGCCTCTAAAGCGGACTGTCAGCGTGGTTGATGTTGGCCAAATGTTCGGCCGCTCACAAAGAAGTCAAGTCTCTCGCGACTTCTTGCGACTCCGTGTCCTGCCACCAGACTTGAATGAAACATGGACAAACCATCTAATGAAGTGGAACTGTTGGCAGGGCCAGACGATGTGGTCTGACGCCGAAGCTCAGGCTGCTCTTCTCTCTTCAGCTGAAAGTGGCTGCTCTCTGAAGGAGCGAAACCGGGTCCCAGTCATAACCACATCACAACCACGCCGGTCTGACTATTTTAAACAGTCAGGTGTTAGAGGGGAAGTCCGGTTAAATCTGGTTGCAGTCACGAGTCGATTCCCTCCTGCAGTTTCACAAGTTAGATGAAATGATACGGCTGCCAAAAAAACCCAAAAACCTCAGAATAAGAAAAGTTCCAGGTGACATCTTTGAAACTCCAGGACACAAAAGTACCTTTGTTATTTTTAATCACATCATTTCTGTGTTATTTCTGTCCCGAGTTTCTCAGAGATCACCTGCCATTCAGCTTCAGTCGAAATTTCAGATTTTGTTGGTACTGCGCCCTCAGTTGTTAAGCGATGGTGTTGCTGCTCATGGTAGCTGCAGTGTTCTGGAAAAAGCAGTTCATTCGTTAGCGGGAAGGTAACAGACTCTTTGCATTACCTGGAGCGGCGCAGCGTCACCAGTGAAAATACATTTATTGGTTTTATAAAATACGGTTTTGTTTGTCGCCAGTTTGTCACTGAAAAATACCCATATTTTTGAAAAGGGGCAGACAGAGTAAAAGCAAAGTTCCCCTGGATTTTATGTCACTGCCAATCCGAAGTTGTTGTTGTTTTTTTTCTGCTGAGGTGAAAAAACAAAGACAAAATTGATGGTTTAGAATAAACAGCTCAGGAAATGCTTCCTGCAAAGAGACTGGGGGAGAAAATGGAAGAAACTGTGAAACCACGGACTTTTTGTACACCAAACTGTATGTTTAAAATCCAATTTTTTCATGGATTTTGTCTTTTAAACACCAGTTGGAAATTCTCATCACAATTTCCTAGACCCAAAGGTGGTGTCATCAGATGTCTTGTTTTGTCCCAACAGCAGGTCAAACCCTGAAAACATTCAATTAACTGTAATGTTAGGATGAGGAGAAACGGCCAAGTTTCACATCTGAGAACCTTAAACAAGGGACAGCAAATGTAAACTTGACATTGATACACGAACAGTTTGTGCAGCAACTCTACTTTAAGTCCGACAAAGTATTTAAAAGGTCGATGAAAGTCTGCATATGTTCCCTGAATCCAGCTGAATCCAGAACAGGGTTGGTAATGATATATAATATGTGTGTGTATATCTTGTCTGGTTTCGTTTTCCCTCAACACTTGTTTCCCTGGTGCTCTTCCAGTTGTGTTCATTTACAATTTGAGAGCTTTTCCTTTCCATTTCAGGGATCCCTTAAGTCCGAAACAGGCTGGTAGTCCCATCTGGGTTTTTTTCCAAATCAGAACCCTTAAATGTGTCTCTCTGAAACCTGATACCCTGCACACTTACATAGGAGCACAGAAACAGTCGGTGAGAACTTGCCAAAAATGACACTCACCGACGGCTAAATAGTGCTAAACATTATTGGAGTCTCTTTGAAACGTGTCACCAAACAAGTCAAACTCTGTCCCTGCTGATCGCCGATTGGCCGGTCCCTTCAGTCTGACAGGAAGCGATTGGGCGAAGGTCTCAGATGAAACTCTGACATGAAGTGAAGCGACGATCCAGCGGTGGAAAGTACATTTACTTATTTCCATTGCCCTCCATCACTTTTTACCCCACTACATGCATTCAACAGCTAAAGTTCCTCGGCAGATTCGGGGTTTACGTCTAAAATGCAGCATGTGATCAGGCCGTAAAATGTGATGCATCGCAAAAGATTAAAGTGCTCAGTCATCCGGTAATATAATCCATAATACCAACACTGGCAGGGGCCGTTCTGCTGCATAAAAACTACTCCTACTTTTTGAAATATAAGCCAATACTTACTGATACTTACATACTTTTACTAGAGTAGAATTTTGGACGCAGGATATTTTTTACATTGTGATATTACTTATTTTACTTAAACAAAGGATCTGAATACTTCTACCGGCACTGAGGACATGCGGTGTGAGAGATCGGTATCTGGATTTACAGAAAAGGATTTCTTTTTCTGGATCCAGTCTCTGTTCATTATCAGCCTTGCTGTGTGTTGCCTCAGCATAGTGTTAATCCGTTCTGCATCGTTCGCTCGTCGCACATCACAACTCCTTTATCTCCCTCTCCTCCTCCAGGTTGCCATGGTGATTATGTGGGTACTGCTCTTTTCTGGGTTGCTCTGTGTTTTTCCCCTCTGATCTAATCTCTCCCTCTCTTCCCTCCCCTGACCGCTCCTCCTCCTCCTCCTCCTCCTCCTCCTCCTCCTCCTCCTCCTCCTCTACAGGCCCTACTTTGAGATGAAGGCGAAGTACTATCTGCAGCTGGAGGTACGTGACCGCCGCTCGGCCAACAGCGATTCCCCCTCGACGCCGCTTATTGGCCTCTGAAGGTTATGAGCACGCTGTTTGTTTGTTGCCACTGTTAATGTGGCGCCGGCAGAGTTAGATACCTTGACCACAAACTGCAGCGTTTGTTTACTTTTTCCTCTCCTCCGAGTGAACGTGCTGTAGATAAGTCTGTGTGCTTAAGGCTGGGATCAGATGGGAGTTGTTTTTCTCTGCTCGAGCCCAAATTGCAGCGGTTTGCGTTGTTAGGAACAAAGAGCGCCGTGACTGTTAACATCAGTCTGGGTGCCGGCAACACGCGGTTTGACAATAACTCACGAGTTGTTTAATTTTTGGAGAGGTTGGATCGGTTTCTGTGGATGTTTTGATGACTTTTTTTTTTTACTTCGGGTCCGTTGGGATCCATGTAACTGTGAATCCGAGCTGCTCTTCAGAACGACCCCTCAAACCTACAGGTGGTCTGTGTTTGAACGCTCATTTAACATGACGGGTGACATTAAAGGGCTTAGAGCAGGAGCATAATGAATGCGGGGGCTTCCACAGGAGACACAAGGGCCTCGCTGGATCAGATACTGAGGCCTTTACAGACACCAGATCTCAACTGAGCACTTAGTCGTTAACCATCGCTGTCCTCCACCATCATCGAGACGCCAGATGAAGGAATAGGTTTTGAAAGAATGGTGTTCGCCCCTCCTGCGGAGCTCAGACTTTGAGGGTCTAATAAAAATGAGCACTGAAGCTGTTTTGGAGGCCAATAGTAATTCTCCCCCCTCTTCGTTTCCTCTCCTCCAGAACCTGAAGAAGAACGTGGACGAGCGGCAGGCCAAGCTGTCTCTGGCCAAAGGCGAGTACAAGGCGGCCCTCAGGAACCTGGAGATGATCTCCGACGAGATCCACGAGCGACGGCGGAACTCCGCCATGGGCCCCCGGGGGAGAGGCGTGGGCTCAGAGGGCGACAGCGTTTCCGGAGACGACATCTCCAGCTTCAAAATGGAGTCTGATGGAATATCCAGTGAGTACAGTACGTCATGTCCCAGACTCTGTCTCACGTCGGCTCTTCGGTCTGACGAAGATGTTTGTTACATAAACTGAAATGTATCGTTGGTCTTCAGCACGACTCGGTCGATTCTCCTGATGAGATAAAAAGGCCAATTAGTAAAGGTCAAACCTCCCCGTCTCGTCGCTCTGCTGTCGACCTGCACAGTAGCGGCTGCCCACCTGGTGACTCTCTAAATGTCAGGTGTAGCTGTAAGGAGATTTAGTCACCGTTCTGCCGTCATTGAGCTTCCTTTAGTGGTAAACAGCACAGAATAAATGTGTTACATGTGAGAGGGAGAACCGATTCTGCGAACTTACTCCCTGAGTTCAAACTGAGCTGCTATTGGCACTAGTGGAGTGGAGCGATACTGACGTAGGCGTTGCTCCTTAACTGTCTGTCTGTTCGGGACAACAAACACACAGCAGGCTCTTGTCCGCTTCTCTGAATTCCTGGTTTCGATCCTTGGAAAGTCTGATAAAGGCCCAAAGTTTGAAAGGACTTCAGAGAAAACAAGGTTAATGACATCAACAGTTTAACTTGAGCTAAGTTTGGTTTAATTCAAATATTCTGTTAAGGAGAGAAGAGTCTGTCCGACGGGTTCAAACTCAAACACGAATCCACGTGTGTGTTTCTAGGCTTGCGAGTCCCCCTCAGTGAAATAATGCAGTTACTGACGGACAACCCTAAAAGTCACCATCGCAGCTACACGCCTAACCCCAGCTCTTACTCTGGAACTAATCCTTCATACAAGCCTTTGAAAATGTCACAAAAAAAAAAAAAAAAAAAAGAAAAATGTCCTCAGTTTCAAGGTCTACAATTTGGTGGCTGACAGATCAGTGCACCGCAAATGAATAAAACACAAGCAAATGAAGAAAAATGTTCACCAATTTGACAACACACACACACACACACACACACACAACGAGAGGAACACGCTGCAAATACAAGGAGAAAAACTAAAAATACCTTTGGGGAAAACTCGACAGCAGCGCGTCTTTCCAGACACAATGTCTGAGTTACCCCGGATCGTCAACATTTTTCAGTGTTTTCTACAAAAGGTAGAATCGCTTTTTAGAGCTGCAACAAGTAGTCGATTGATGGAAAATTAAGTTATCCGGTTTCAGTTTCTGCCGTCTGATTATTTGCTGGTCTTTTACATTGTAAACTGAATATTTTTGGGTTTTAAACTTTTGATTGGACATTAGATTTTATTGAATGCTTTGAGCTTTGCAAAACTATTTTCTACTTAATGTAACCTCATAAAAAGTAATTTGATCAATTGGACATTGTTTTTGGAAAAAGACATGCAGCTTTATTTAATTACACTCCTTGAACGCCGTAATAACCTCGAACAAAACCCGGCGCCGTAGTTGCGGAATTCGTCCAACCATGATTCCGAAATCGAAAACTGGGATGTGAAGCTTGGCGACCAGATCTTTCTTAGCAGAATGCACCTTGGGAGTCGTAGTTAACGTCCACCTCGAAGTCTTTATGTCCGCAGGCTTGTAACTCTTTCTAATACAGTTGTAATTTTTTTTTTTTTTTCGATACTCATGATTCAACCAGGAGAGTTTAATGCTGAGCCAAGCTGCAGCAGAGCTCCAACTGTGAGTCATGTAACAGTGCCAAGGGAAAAACGAAGAGATATTTTACTTCTGGAACCAGGGGCTTGTGAAATAGCTCTATACAAACCTGTTAGTTAGTTCCTTGGCTTTTTTTTTTTTTTTTTATGATAATGTGAGTGAACTCAGCATATTGATCAAAAGCCTGTTTGATCGTAGTCCAGATCTACATCTGAAGGAAATAGGTCTGTAAAATCTGCCTCTTGAATCCCATTGGCCTGGACAATGGAATACATAGGACGGCGTTACCGTGGTAACCACCGAGCAATGGATGCACCTAGTCCAAAGCGGACGGCGTGACTACAAGTTGCACGTTAACCCGTGAGGAGGAGGGATGTGAAGCTGTGGCTGAATATAGCAGATGCCGACGATGCGTTTGTGTGCTTTGATTCAAGTCGGGGAAAATGAAATGCCTCCGCTGGTTGTGATGTGTCACTTTAGAGTCCTCTCAGTTCTATTTATATCTCTGTTTGCTCACACTCACTTATTTTCTTCTCCACATCTTTCCATCTCTTATCTCTGTTCATTCTTCCGTCCTTGTCCTTCCTCCATCTTTCTTCCCTCTGTTTTCCAACATTTCCCTCCCTCCCTCTGTCTTATTTTTCTCCTACTTCTATCTTCCTTTTTCTTCCACCTTATACCCTTGTCTTTCCCTTTACCGCCCATCATCGACCCTTCCTCCCCTCTATCATCCATTCATCTCCACTTTCTTGCTCCCTTTGACTCCTCCCACATCATTCGTTCCCTTCCCTGCCTCCCTCCTTTTCCAACCACTCCTTCCTGCTTTATTTTCTCCCTTTTCTTCCTTCCTCCCTTCTCATCACTCCATCTCCACCTTCTTGCTCTCCCCCTTTCTCCTTTTTCCATCCTACCCTCCCCATCTCTGCTTTCTTCCCTCTCTCCCTATAACTGCAGTGGCGTCTGTGTGTTTCGACGACGATGCGTGCGGCGGCGGTGGCGGCGGCGGCGCCTTGTCTGAAGAGGACTCGGAGACTCGCTCCACCTGCAGCTTGGGTTCGTCTCCCAGCAGCCCTCAGGATCTCATGTCGCCCTGCCCCTTCGCCGGCTCCTCCTCTTCCTCATGCACCTCCTCCTCCGCCCCTCCGTCACCGACTCCCTCCTCCTCCTCGTCCTCCCCTGCTCCTCCCTCCAGGCCCTGCAGTCTGGATCTTCCCAGCACCGTGTCCTTGTCCGACTTCAGCCTCATCTCGCCGGTGCTGGGGCCTCGCAGCGAGTGCAGCGGAGCGTCATCACCTGAATGCGACCTGGAGAGAGGTGGGTGATGGGGGAAAAAGCTTAAGTTAGATACTGGTCTTTGTTTCAGTATATAGACCAAAATCTAGGAAATAAGGGATTTAGGGGTTTACTACTCCGGTCTCAAAAATTCCAATTAACTTTGTATCCGTTTCATGAAAACAGGTTATCTGAAGGTCTTAGAGGGTAACAGAAGTCTGAAAATATTTTCCCAGGAGATGTTCTACACCTCTAAACTGAAAGCGGGGTTTTTGTGACAGTGGATTGTGCTTAATGTTTTTTTGGTCGAGTTCAGTCCGCAGCATCAGACCTGTCGCACACACCGTCTGTACTAGCTAGCTACGGTTAGCATGGTCTCCTAACGGGCAATTTTTAGTTTCAGCAAGAACTCAGCGCAATTCATTTTAATTGCGTTAATACTGCTTACCCAGGTACAGGTCGCATTGAATTAATTAGCTATAGTATTTGGAATTATTGTTAATATGCAGCTGGGCGGTGCTGAAAAAAGTGAGAATAAATAATTCTAAGCCATATTGAAAATAAACAACTCATCGAGTAATTGAGCAGTGGCTAACAAATGTTTTCATTACCGATTAATCTGCAAGTTATTTTCTCTATTAATCAATGAATTGTTTTGTCTTTAAAATGTCAGAAAACAGGGGAAAATGCCTGTTTATAATTTCCAACAGCCCAGTGCAACGTCTTTAAATTGTTTTGTCTGACCAACAGTCCCACAACAAAAAAATATTCAGTTTACTATCATGTATGAGAAAGAAAAAGCATCGAATCCTCACATTTGATTAGTTTGGAACCAGCAACCATTTGTCAGTTGTGCTTGAAAAACTGACTAAAACAGTTATTCAGGTGTCACAATAGTTGTGAGTGTATGAAAAGGCGCATGGACTGTTTTTGGTGCCTGTGAGACTCACCATCAACTGGAGATTGTGTCCAGCTCGCACCGTTACGCAGACGTGCGACCTCCTGCCGCCTGCTCAACCAGAGGAGCCTGTTAGTCGCAGTGACAACGAGCCAAGAGCCTCAACTGCAGAGATGAAGCGCGCACGGATCCTCCGGCAGGAGAGGGGACGGCTCACCACACTTCAGTCAGCCTCCATGAAAACCCCCCAAAAACAAGACACATTGATTTCAGGCTCTTAAGGAATTATAAAGTCCTAAAGGTCTTGAATACTTTCTCTAACCTGCTGTAGGCAGTAATATTACTTAAAGGTTTTTATCTGGGATTTTAGCTAAAAACTGTCCGGGAAAAGTGTCATTGTTCTTGACCTCTGATGGTGCTGAATTATTCGTATGTGGACCTTTTTAAGTAAATAGCTGATCTGTTGAAAGTGGCTAATCTTTCCAGCCATGAATCCATTTGAAGGTCCAGATTGTGTTGAATTATTAATTACGATATTATTAGGAATTGTTGTTACATTACAGCTGGGAAGGACTGACAAATGTGAGTTAATTCATGGCCTTGATAAATAATTCTAGACCATTATCATCCCTGGTGGTTTTCACTGATATCTTTCATACTTTGGTCAGTATGGTAAGAAGCAGGTATTAAATTCTACGTGGTATTAAAAATGTCTTCAGTTTAACTGAAGGTGAACCCTGCAAGAACCCTGATCAGAGGTAAAAAGGCTCGTTTCACTAGAGCTAGAGCTCCAACCCTTTTTGTTTTTTTTGTTTTTTTTAAATATTCAACCGCGCCACAAAGCAGAGCGCGACCCGTAAACCGGACTGGTCGACATTGGCTTATCGCCGGCACGTATCAGGATCAGCTTGTGTGTTGGCAAGAAACTGCAGCACAGAAATGCCAGAGATATCTTTTTAGTTTTTTGTGGTTTTCATCTTTGGACGTGCGAATCAACAAATCGGTGCTTATTGGGATTTTTTTTTTTTGCTTGCCCCATCATTTTTTTCCACCGAGATCGTTTCTTTCTTCTCTTCAAATCAAAGAGGAATTCACAACGTATCTGAGCCCCTCAAAGCTTAAAAACTTTGTCCTGAATAATTCATTTCCATTTAAAAAAAATATATAAAACATTAACCACGCACTGACCTTCTCTTTTGCTGCAGGAGACCGGGCAGAAGGTGCAGAGGGGGATCTGGACAACGCTCCCGCCACGAACAACAACAACAAAAGCGGCGGTGGCGGCGGCGGCAGCAGCTCCACCTCCACAGCCAAGAAGACCTTCAGCCTGGAGGCACGCTTCAGCTTTCTGAACCTGCGACGCCCTCGAGCCGACAACGCCAAAAAAATGGACAACTCTTCCCAAAAGGCCGAGCCCGCGCAGAGCGGGGTCCTGGTCATGGGAGTCTGAGGGACAAAAAGAGAACTTGTTAGAGGGATTCCGACCCACTGGTGAACTATTATGAGCTGTTTATAAGCTAACCGCCACAGCTGCACTCCATTTCCAAACTCCACTATGTTGACATTGTGTTGCTGAAGGGGGATGGAAGAAAAAGAGAGGAGGAAATTATTCATGTTATTTTTTTTCCCCCTCACTAACAGCTGAAAAAAGGCTTCTGTCACAAAAGCGGAAGTACACAGGCTGCCTGCGTACGACCTTTGACCTGGGGATCATCTTAAAACTGCTCTATTATTGTTGAATAATTGGTGTAATTGTTTAGCAAAATTGAGAATTTATTACTGTTAAATGGCATTTAGCATGCTCTAAACCACGCAGAGGTTCAACGGTTGGAAGAACTGAAGTCACATGTTGAGATGTTCAACAGATAACTGGTCTCTCGACCTCCTGCTATACATTCCCGTGTTTGATGACATGACTATGTTGTATTTTCTGAAGTTCTGTATGTGAATTGTTCAGGTTTGGCCACTGTGGCCCTTCTAATGTTTAAGCTGTTTATTTTTCAAGTAAGCTGCTCGAGGTGTAATCCTGGTTTATTCGAGCTTTGGCCTTTCATGCAGAGGTTGTGCCGCCACGATGACTGTGTTTTAACTTAAAGTCCTTGTGGTGCACATTCAGCAAAATGACTGATATTTAAACACAATACGTCCCTTAAACAGTAACAGTTGCATCGCAGATAAATACATCTAACGAGCTGAAAGTGATTAGGTCACGCTTTACTTCATGTCCCCCTGTTTAGCATTTATAAGAAGTAAAACATGTAATAATTGCCCCTAATCAGATGTAAGTGTTTATAAAGGTATTTGTCAACAACTATAATTCCTCCTGTGAGCTCCCATAAGCTGAAGCTAATGTGTAAACAGATATTTAATAATATAGTAAAACACAGCTGTAATATAAAATGTTTTCAGAGGAGAAGTTACAATTGTTGACAAATACTGTACATTAATAAACACTTGAAATGTCCTACTACGTTATAGTGTTGTAAACATTTATAAAATTTTATATGCTGCTTATAAAAAACTAAATCGGAGGATTTAAAGTAAGGTGTTACCTGTTGTAACTTCTCATTTAGCTGAAAACCAGTGTTTAGCTGCCCTCTGTGCTTTAAAGCTGTGTAACTTTTCTTTGTTGAGACTCACGTTTCTCTTACAAATGAAAAGTTCAATTTATAATAAATAAAAACATTCTTATTTAATTCAATACACTCTGGTGTTGTGGTGCTACAGTTGTATTTGGTCTGGCACACGTATACATATACACATATACACACACACATACAAATATATTCATACACACACATATACATGCACACACACACACACACATATACATGCATACACGCACGCACACACACACACACACACACTCACATACACACACACACACACATATACACATACACATACACACACACATACATACATACATAAACTAAATGTACATAAAGTTAATACTTATATATTTCTTATTGTCAAAGAATCGCATGAAAAGAGCAAAACCAACAATGTGTTCTTTGACTTTTAATACTTTGACTTACCTGCCCTGTCTGTGGCTCTCAGCTCCAAGCCCATTGGCTCCTGCTAAAGACATAGTCCTTTAAAGAATGTAGTTTCATTTTCAGACAAAGCTCAGTAAGTCCCTAAAACAGCGGGCCACTGTAGTTTTTAGCAAATGTTTTCCAACGGGAGGAAGCGGTGCATTTGTTGTGGAACTATTTTCAGTGGCGGATGGATCCATATTTGGCGCTCTAGAGAGTATTGGAAGCAGCCAGATGGTGTTTGTGGGATTGCGGCTTACTGATGTATTTTTAATAGTTTTCGGACACAGCAGAGCTCTATGGCACGGAAGAATAAGCTTTGTAGTTACAGACAAAACTTGTTTTACCAGGATTATCCGAGTATTCATTGTTGGTTTTGGGTCTTTTCTTGGAATTAATTTGTATAAGGAATATATTGAAAACTTTGCCAGACTTATCCTTTAATTTAGTTTGACAACTGCCATAGACCACTGGGTTTTAAAGGATAATTCCACTTTATTTCGACTTGTCGTATTCCCCATAAATGTGGCTGCTGTGGCTCTGTGGGTCGCGCTAACTTTGCACTCACCACCTCCATTGTTGAGATCCGCGGAAACAATGATTTGCGCTAAACTTTCCAGACAAACGCTTCAGACGTTTTTCTCCGAGTCCGACCCGAAAGTAAACACAGAATGAAGCGGCTAGGAAACGGCCATTGTGGCTGGTTTATAGGGATCTGCATCCAGGGCAACTTGCCGGCTGAACTGATCGCCCTGCACACTCATCCAGATTGTGTACACGTGCGAGGCCGACCGTCACTGCTGCTGTACAGTCTTCTGAGGAAACTCAAAAAGGTCGTTTCGCTGGGGTGGTCGACTTTACTTATCCGAAACCCGAGCAGACAGACGAGGAGCTAAAACAAAGAGGCAGAAAGGCAAGAGGACCGTCCCGAAAGACAATGGAGCTCAGGAACCAGCCGGCTGAGCAGAAAACCTTCTGCTGCAGAAGGAAGGATTTTGCAGTGCTTATCGACGACTGTCCTCCGGGGGACTTTTATTTCACCTCCCCAAAACTGACTGAAGACAGAGGCCGACTGGACAAATGCTCAGCTCTCCACACGGTAAGAAGAGGTGAGTACAACACGGGAAATGCCGTGTGAGGGATTACAACATGTGTCACGCTAGCATCTGGTCGTGTTCCTGGAGCCACAGTACAAAAAAAAATGTGACATCTCAGATTAGGGTTATTGCAGGGTGATTACTCCAGCCGGCAAGTTGCCCTGGACGTAGATCTGTCCGTTTCCTGGCAGCTACATTCTGTGTTTGCTTTGGGTCGGACTCAGAGACAAACGTTTGAAATGTGTATCGGGAGAAGGCTGAACCTCAGCAATGGAGGTGGCGAGTGGAAGCCCAGCACGACCCGTAGAGCCATGGGGGAAATACGCCGAGCAGGAACAAACCGGAATTACCCTCTGATGGGGTTTCAGTTTGATCTTAGTCTGAGATGCGCTGTTTCGGCTGTGACTGTGACAGCAACGACGTATTAACAACTCCACCGGGTTCCATGCTGGTGAGAAGAGAAGGGAGGGGGGCAAAAGAGGTCACTGGAGAGCACGGTTTAGTCATTCTTTTTGGCTTGTGTTTTATTATAAATTTGAGAGAGTTATTTAAATTATTTAGGTAATCTGAGGGTAAGAATGAACTGATCCGGATTCATCCTAAACATTTTCCTGACACCTAATAAACTGTAAAGAGCAGTGCCTCGTGATCGGAAATAGCTCAACCCCTGCCTCATCGGCATCGTGGTAGAAACTGTTTGGAAAGGAAGGTGGTTTATAAAAAAAAAAAAAAAAAGCATTTCCTCTCGGTATCTTTTTTCGGTCCGTGTTTTACGGGCGTGTATGAACGAAATGTGCCTTTGTATGTGTATTTCCTTGCACTGTGTCACTTTTTGATGCTGAGCTGAGGGTACGAACCGCTGGCCGGTCTCCCCGCCCATAGCTGTACAAGGTGCAGTGGGTGTTTAACTCTGCGTCGCCTCTCAGCAGCTTGTGTGCCCGTTTTTTGTTTTTTTTTTCAGATTAGGAGCAAAACAAACGGGCGTTCACTTCATTGTGGCTCCGGTTCATTCTTCAGTTCACCAGTTTGGCTTGGACGCCCCTGCACACGCTCTTAAATGGGCTTTTTCTTCAGACTCTAGGGTCAAGATTTTGACTTTGATACTATAGAGACCTTCAGTCTGACAGAACAGCAGCACGCTCTCTCCAAGAAACACGTCAGGCTCCTTTAATTTAAAAACACGATGTTTTGCACTGTGATTTAGATAACTGAGAGGGTTATTAGGCACTCTGACTTCAATTAACAACTAGCCGGGAACTGCTTTAAGATCAGCCAGTATCTGGGCACATCTTAAGAGAAGCTGTAATTGATCTAAATGGTCATCACATTTTTCCAATGAAGATGACAGCATCAACACAAAGAGACCTCCTTGTCCTGAAAGTAATGCATCACTGCTCTAAATACCAGCGTATTAAAACTGCTTTTTTTTTTTTTTTTTTTTTAAATTTTCTGTAGAATGCGTCCTCTCAGGCTTCGCACGGTGTCGGAAATGCCCTAAAGGGCTGGTTCACTCAAATCTCCGGAACAGGGCATGTTTCTTCCGCAGGGCAAGCCTTAAGCAAGAAAGCTCCTTCTTGGCCTGAAAAACACTGCGACTGACGACTGACCAATCATCTGTGGCTGTGAGATGTGATAAACGGTTTTTAGTAACTTTACACTGGCAACCTGTAAATATAAGAACAGATTTTTCCCAATTTAAAGATTTTTTAGCCACTGTTTCAAACTCAGTTTTAGATGTTTTATGTAATGTCATTTTTAAAAAATTCACGAGTCTGACTCTTGCGTTGCATTTTCCGTATATTAACAATAATTGTAATTTTTTTTCTGTGTTTTTTATTTGTTGGTTTTCCGTATTTCCAAAGCACTGAGAAAAGTGCTACATTGGTAAAAACTACTTGGATACCATTTTTCTTCTTTAATTATTTCTTCACTTTTTAGACTTTTAAATACATTTTTCCTTATCTCACTTTTAAAAAAAAAAAAGGTTAAATAAAATTATTTTTTTCTTCTGGTGTGGGCCTCTTCGCTTTTTATACATTGTTTCTAGAAAACCCGCCTTGTGGCTGATATGTGTTGGTCATATTTTTAATTGTGTAGCCACGACGATGAAGTATTTTAACTTTCGCCACGATTTTTTTTTGGCTGCAAATTTTCACAATTTAGAAGTTGGAACTGTGTTTGGCCTTTTGCTTAAAAATGAATCGAACAATTAATAATTTATCAAAATTCATCAGCTGATCGATTAATCATTTAGCTCTACTATATAGTCTGTATTAAAAACTTTGTATATATAAAAAGCAATTCTTTTTCTATAGGTTCATGCTTGAACTGAAGTGAACATTACGAGAGCCGACAAGGTCATCGTTGTCTGAAATGAATTTTTCTATCAGTGAATACTTCATACGTACAGTACAAATAAAAACGAGGAAAACCAAGAAAGACGACAAACTTACCAAACTGAGTTTTCACAGCAGCCAATTCCAGAGACGCTGACGAAACCTCGGCTGACACCAGCTGCACTGTGCATCTGACTGAACATACTTGCAGGTAATAACGAAAAGGAGAAGGATTTTACCGTCCCACAGCTTCAGAATGACCGTCAGCAAGGGGACTGATGTGGTGGTTTTACCTCTTCATTTAATGTTTCCGCTTGATCCCTTAAAGTGGAAAACGCTGAATTTTACGTTTATATCAGTTACAGGCCACCAGGCCTTCAATGGAGTCAGCACAGACATACATGCGGGAGGAGGAGAAGTCTGCCTGCACTGTTTCGGTCTCTCCTGGTCATTAGTACGGGCAAATAGCTACGTTTTTAAGCCTCCTTCAAACTTTTTGTTTGGCACTAGCGTGGCAGAGATTCGTTTTCACTGCGGCCAGAAATGTTAAGGAGAAAACTTCTTGTGATCACTTGTATTGTGTTTGAATATACAATAAGGCATCACGCTGTACAGGTCATGTTGCCATACGACTGCCTCGCCATTTATCGAGTATCTTGATTAAAAGTCCCAAGATGCCAACAACCCGGGGCACGAATATTAGCACAAGGTACTAGATCTGATGAATGTCGTCAGCGCTATCAAATAAATAAATAAAATAAATGAAGAGCAGAGACAGAGGCAGATTTCATTTTCTGTATTCAAGGTTTGAACACATCGGTCTACCCAACATTTAGTGCAAGTTCTGCAAACATTACATCGTCATTCATACAACAGGTCGCTGCAAGATTGTCCTGCTGCATCTCTAAACGAGTTGGCTTGTTGCCACAGTAACTGAATACGGTGACAAAGACGGGGCACTCTTAACAGTTTTTCAGATTCATCGTTAATGAACAAGTGGACATTCGACAGAAGTGCTTGGCAATGGACATTTAAAGCTATATATTACTCTGAAAAAAGAACATTTCGACCTTGTAGCACGCAAGCGTTCACTGACAGTCAAGCTCCAGTCAGCACTGGTTTTACTATGAGGGACTGTTAACAGAGATTAGAAGAGAAAAATTGTCAGCGTGTTCCCTCGGAGCATCACCGTGAAACAGGTCAAGGTTTATCTCTGTGTTGAGTCACTGTGAGCCGCTATGTGGCCCCGTTGATTTTAAAAGTCTTGAAAATATATCAGCAACAATTCTGATTCAGAAATGTGACGGTTTGCATTTTTATAAATCACCGTATAAATTTAATATTTTGAGGTTCGGACTGTTTACATTTTAAGCAGTGTGAAGATGTTACCTTAGCGTCTAGGGACTTGTGTGGGACATTTTCCACAATTCTTATCACACTTAACTGGCTAAATAGTCGATTAAAATGTAATAATCAGTAGTTGAAGACGCCACTGGGCTGTGTGACAGTGACTTTAGATTTACTCACGGCAGCGTACAACTGTGCATCATGCTCAGAAAACACACAAAAAGGTTCGCGTTTGTGGACACGGAGTCTCAACACTTATGTGACCCTGGGTGGTCTGCCGTACGCCGCAATCAGATTCACTCCACGAATGGGGAAACGCGTGGGACTTAAGGGCACTGCGCGAATGTAAGCTGTCCCTGGCTGGAAATAAGGTAACGGACAAAGAAATCTCACCTCAACCTCCACTCACCAGGTTTTTTTCTTGAGCTTTCAATTGCGTCTCATCAGCAAATTCAAAAAATTGCTCAGTTGTCAAAAACTTGGTGACAACTAAGCAAAAACCTCGTGAGAGACGCAGTTGAAAGCTGATAAAAGAGATAGTAATGTGTACCTTGAGTTCCCAAACTATGTTCCCAAGGTCAAGAATCAACTTTTATGTTATGTTCATTTTTTTTCCAAAGAAAAAACAAGAGCATGATTTTAGTTTGAGAGTTTATTAGGTACACGAGCTAAAACTGATGCAGTCTGATACAACAGTCCTGCAGTAAATCCCCCTTCGTGATGGGTTATAATGTTCAGTTTTTGTTGAAATTGCTTTCGAGAGTCATTGAGTCAACTGTGTGGTCATTTTTGGAGGGTGTAGCTTGTGGTGCTGCTGAACTGTGTTGCTCTACACAGAGAGGCATTTCTGTCAGTATACACACACACAATACAATTCAACAGCAACACAAACCGCAGCCTCCAAAATTACCGTAGAGTGGAATCCACACCTCTCCAAAACAGTTTCGACGAAAAATACACATTAAAACCTTCATGTAGGCAGAGTTGATCTCAGGACCGTTGTATTGGACTGTGGTAGTTTTAGCCGGGTGTATCTAATAAACCGAGTGTATGTTCGAGTGGTAAGTTGCAACATAATAAAAGGCTCTAGTGACAATGTTTGACTCATGACTGAAAGTCAGTTGGTGCTTGTTTGGATGTTTTTCAGACACAAATGTCTGTATATACGGTTACTGTACCGAGTGAGCTACCGGACGAATGCTTCCACGTGATGCGACATAACCTTCACGTTAAATTTAACACTCAACGTTGCTGGATGGGCTCACACCGCAACGTGTAGCCCGGATCCAAATCTCATTCAGCAAGTCCACCGAAGCACTTCCGTCGTCTCAACAAACGCTGTTGCCACGGGATTTGAGACGAAAACTGCAAAGCTTTGTGCTAGTGGCGCGGAGAAAAGCAGCACGGAGTTCAGCAGCAGCAGCATCTGTAGATGGCTGGCTGCTGATGGGAGACGTCACCCAAAAGAAACTTTTCACACTGAAAACTGGGGGGGGAGAAAAAAAAAAAGGTGAATTAAGAAGAGCGGCTTTCTGATAACTGTTTGAACTGCTTGCGTTGAGGAATCAAGGCGACATATTCATTTCCATATATTGTGTTTGGGGGGGAAAAAAAAAAACAAATAAAAAAAAGTGCAATTCGGTAAAATAAAAGGAAACAGAGGATGTTTACTTGGCGATACATATAGCTTTTTAACTTTAAAAAGTCGATAATGAAAATAAACATTTACACACATAAATGCATGCACACACACACACACACACACACACACACACACACACACACACACACACCCACACACACCCACACACAGGTATAACACATACAGCATGTGGTACCTGTCTCAAGCCGAGTGCTGACGTGAGGCCTGTCAGTGAAATCAGGCCGATAATTCTCACTCAGCCGTCACATCCACAGAAAACATTCAAAGTGACATCATTCAGCCGCTGCCATACTGGATTCCCTGTGGTGCTGCTCTGCTGCACTGCTCCTGAGAATAAAAATAACCTTCACGGTCATTTGAAGAAAACCAAGTGTCCCTTCAACCTGTCAGACCCTAAAAACAGCTTTTACTATTTTGGCAAAGAGGAAAAACGTTTTGTTTTGTAGGCTGCCAGTATCAAACAACTGCTTCTTCTTCCAGTAGTTTTGCAGTAATGAGCATCTCAAACGTCTGACAAATGCTGTGGTCCTGGACACGTTCAGTAACTTTTCCATGGCTTTTCATGTGTACATGCATGGGTTTTCATGAACCCAAATTTTATTCCTTTCAGATTATTTTATTTATAGCTCCAAACAGCGTGCTTTGGAATTTATACGAAAATACCAAATAGAAACCAAATAGATGGTATTTCCGCTTTTTGTTAAGAAGCTTGTCGTTACTTGGCAGGTCTATGGATGTATTTACCAGAGACAGCTGTCGTTTCAAATTGGCTATGCACTAGATGATTGACGGGTCATGCTCTCTTTGACTGAGACATCATCGTGAACCCTTCCTTCGCCCGCCTGTACGTATCGATGGCTGGGCTGTCACCGGTCTGATTTTCTAACAGGAAACCAAGGCCGATGTCCTAAAATCATTGTCAAATAGCATCCAAAGTCCCAACTGAGATCTACGACTTGGCGGAAAGCATATAGAGAACTAAACATTCCAGCCATATGTGATAGCTGAACATGTCATTCTTAAACCGTGGCCATTAATGAGCTGCTCTAAAAGCCTGCGCTCGTCTGGCTTTGAGCTTTCTACCAGATGTTGGAACCTGGATGCAGGGATTAGCTTCCATTCGGACACAAGACCATTAGTGAGGTCCAGCACTGATGTTGGGTGATAAGGTCTGGCACACAGTTGGTATTACAGTTCATCCCAAAGGTGTTGGACCCCCCCCTTACAGAATTCACTTCTGTACTGACGAGGTGCTCACTGCAGCAAAAAAAAAAAAAAAAAAAAAAACAACGGAAAAGAATTTGCTGCTTTCAGGCAGCCTTGACACCAAACCTGTTCAACCCTGTTACTTCTCCACATCCAGTCAAGACCAGGATGTGGTCACTTTGTTACTGTCGTCTCATGAAATCCGTCAGATTTGACTGTTTTATCAGAACAACAACGCTGATGCTAATTAATCCATCTGGTGGAGGTACATACAGTAGATGCGGTGTCTATCTTATCCTGGCAAAAATACCCGCTTTAAATCACGATCACTTTGTCTGTTGCCTCTTTATTTTTTGGTGACAGTGCATTTTATTCTGTCCCAAAACACCTTGACGGTTGACGGGTTTCTATTCCATACTGAAATTCCTCTTGATGGCTCCTTTTTAATAATTTATTCCTTCACCATAGCCGTGTGGTATCATCAAATCAATGTTGAAGTTCAAGCCCACCATCTGTCCATTTACGTCAGCAATGGATTCAGCGAGAGAGGACAGGGAAAGGCTGTTTGAGATGGTGTGCAGATTATGCTGCCAGTCACATTCTGGGCTCTTTGAGCATTATGGAAGGCTTGACACCTGATCACATTCAATGAGAAATATCTGAAATATCCCTTGATGCCCTGACGAGTACCTTCCTCCCAATCCCTGCCCCGTCCTGTCTCCAGCTCCATCTTCATTGGAGCTGCGAGACCTTGAGGGTCGAGGTACTGGCGAAGTCCAAAAAGAAGGGTCCTTCCTGTTTGGGGAGGAAGGTGGTGGGGATGACGTTGTAGATGCCTGCTGGGACGTGGTCTGCCTCCATGTAGCAGAAACCACATCTGAAAAAAAAAAAAAAAAAGGAAAGACCAAGAGTAAGACACTTTGAGAGTCTACAGAAGTTAATATTTAACGGTTCAGAGACAGAGGCAACCCAGCATCACAATTTCAATGGAGATAAAAACAGCAAAATTATCAGACTAATTTGCAGAACACTTCTCTCCTTCCCAACTCCAATTACCTAACTTTGATTAAAATTATACAGCGAAGAAGAACTGACAGCAGTGTGCGTGTAGAACAGAAACCTATCAGACAGACAGTAGAAACTTTAGGAGCGGCCAAATCAACTGTTTGGTACATTCTGAAAAAGCAGCAAGCTCGGCAACACCACAAGGCCTGGAAGACCATGAAAAGGTGAAGAAAAACCCCTTCACAACATCTAGCCAGGTCAAGAACAGTCTTGAGGAGGTTGGCGTGTTATTGTCAAAGTCTACAATCAAGAGACGCCTTCACGAATGTACATACAGAGGGTTTTACCACAAGGTGCAAACCACTGGCAACGCTCAAGAACAGAAAGGCCAGAATAGACTTTGCCAAAAAACATTTAGACAAGGCTGCCCAGTTCGGGAACAAGATTCTTTGGACAGATTAAACCAAGATTCACTTCCCAGAGCGACCTTGTTTAGGTTTCTCTGCAAGCATTCAAATGTCAACACTTGCTGCCTATCAAATGATTCATTATCATTTCCTTTAGCTGAAACAGCGAGGTTGGAAATTCATTTCACGTTATTGTTCTGTGATGATAGTAAACAACAAGACTGTGAACTTCTCCAGCCTTCACGCAGTGTTTCTGTGCTGATGACGCAGCCAGGACGGAGTCCAGCAGACCTCACTGTAGGCCTGAAGAAGACCTTAAAATGTTAACTTTTGCTCTACATGTGAGTGCTCTCTGCCTGGAGTGTGCTTTTCACCACTGATGTTTGTTAGGCCTGTACCTGTAATCTCCGCTGCTCTTCTTCTGGAAGGCTGCTGGACCCGGATCCCCCACCATCGACACGGTCACCACCTCAAAACCGACACTGTACTGCCTGTACACACGCAGACAGAAAATCAAGGACACTGAAAAACCACTAACTTACACACAGATGAAGCTCAGGCTATGGTGGTGGTGGTGGTGGTGGTGGTGGTGGTGCTGGTTTTGGTGGGAGCTGATTTTCAAACCTAAAAACTTACAACTTTCTTTTGTTTTTATAATTATTCTATGATTTGTATTCCATTTCCATTCCACTATACCTGTTTTTTTTAATTTGTACATTTTGAGTATATTTCATCCTGCATTTAACCTCCAACTGTGCTGAATAATCTCCCACTGTTCCACCCTTTTATCTTTCTTTCTAATTAAGTTTGAGTAGGCTTTATTCAGGAGTAGAACCGACAAATGATAAATGCTAGTTTATGGGATTAGTTTAACACAGATAAATTAGTATCAGTTCGCAGGTTGGCTGATAAGTAACAAGAACTGCAGTACAGTAATGGATAGAAGAAGATTTGTTTGAAGTAATTTAGACATCTAGACCACAAAGACCACAAACAAGTTTATATTTACACTGTGAAATGTCCCGCTCAGTAAATCTCCTGCTTGTAATTCTTTAAAATTCTTTACTATCCAGTATTGGTGGGAAACTATTCAGGAAAATGGGGAGAACGCTGTTTGGGGATTTTCTATGCTGTAAAAATAGCGACACAGTTTTTCAGACCTATTTAAGATTTCATATGAAAAATGCTGTAAATGCGTCAGTCTTAGAAATTTCTTGTGATCCTTCCCTCTCGCCAAGTGGGTCCCAACCCCAGGGGTTGAGACACTCTTGTCTGATCCTTGACACTCTGTCTGTGTGTCCTGTCTTTATTCGGTTTGCCTCGATGCAGTGTCAGGGTTTAATACAACAAGCACATGTTTATTTTCAAAATCGTTCACACATTCCTTTACAGTCTGTGCATGCTGGTGATGTTAGAATCTGAGTTTACAGTACAGTCACACTGATTTGTAATTGACTGTAGAAAATGCAGATAAGTCAGTAACTTAACTTAATGACTTGAGTTATGTACAGAATTATCTAAACGTGATGGGAGACAGTTTAAAATTTAATGTGCAACAGAATACTTGTCGTGTCACTGGAGACAGAATCAAACACTGTAATTACTGAGTCATCGAGGTGCGTGTGCGTGTGTGTAATTGGGAAGAGGGGGCGGGCAAGAAACAGACAGAGAGCAAGATCCAGAAAATTATTAGGCGTAAACGTCACAGTGGAAAACTCCCCGAGTCGTCCTGTTAATGAGTCCTTATTAAGTCAGACAGATTCATTTAAAACAAAGTGAAGCAAAATGGCAGCAGGGGAAGCACCATTTCTAAATGTGCATGGATTTAAAAAGTGACTGCTAGGGTTTTTAATCCATCTCAATGTCAGAAAGAGGTTGCTACAATATCTGTCTAAATACTGTTAATGTGATACGGAAATGACAGGAGTGGGTTTGATCTAATATTTCCGTTATTCTCAATTATGAGTTTTTTAGTTTTGTGTCATAAAATCTAATTTTACTCATCAAGATCTTTGCTGACATTTCTGAAACGGCACTTGCAAACCCTGACCAAGGAGTTTGGGTGACGCTGAGCCTAAAGACGGTAGTTACCATTTAAGTTTTAGATCAGCGAAACATTTCCTGCTACCACGCATCACTGGAGCTGCTGATCTTACATCAAAGAAACATCAGCAATGCTGGTTTTTTTACAGACCACAACCTTGAATCTAGTTGAGCAGAAAACATACGATTTGAGGCAAACTGTCTGGCCATTGTCAGATATTATTTGAAAAGTTCATATATATTGGTCAATAACTATGTAAACCAACCTGAATTGTCTCTGTATGATACTGTGACCCTGTGCTATACAAATAAACCTGAATTTGAACTTGAAACTATACTGGCCACTCTGTCCTGACCTGGATCCTCGGAGCTCGATGAGCAGCGGTGCCGACCGCTCCAGGTTAATCTGATAGATTGGGTTGTGTTTGTATGAGTCCTTATAGTTCCCACAACCTCCAGCACTGAGCCCCTTCCACTGGCCATTGATCTGAAGACAGAAGCAGAGACTTAATGCATGAAAGTGCACCACAAACACATAATGTATGTCTATTCACTGTTTCCCATTATGGGAGAACTGGCATCAGACGTTTGGACCCCACTGTAGGTGTTAGTTACGTACCCTTTTGGTGTGAGTGAACGGATTTGGGATCTTGGAGAAGGTGAATTTGCATCCAGAATACACCTAGGTAAAGAAACAAAACCTGGTATGTTACACTGAACGCGAGAAGGTTTATCAAAAAGAAATCTGGTCGGCAGAGGGGGTTTTTAAAAATAGGCAGAAAATAGGCACTGGGTATAATTCAGGTCAGTCAGAAAGAGAATAGCATGAACCAAAAAGCCAACACGAAGCATAAATACATATTATATGTAACACACACACACACACACACACACACACACACACACACACACACACACACACACACACACACACACACACACACACACACACACACACACACACACACACACACACACACAAACGAACAGTCAATATTCTGGGGCAAAATCTGGTGAATACAAGAACAAAAGGTGCAAACGACGAAAAGACTGCCAAATATTGCTTTTTCATTTTCAGCAACTGTGTATCACAAAGTGTGACATGTTTTGTAAATGGTGGATATCTCTCTTTGAAACAAAGCTGTTAATTTATTCATGACTACGTGCGCACAAAATAGATCTTTAATATTAGCGCTGTTCTGGTAAAAGAAAACACATTTCCTGCTCCTTGATTTGATCTCTGTTGAAACCTCAGTGAGCGAGAGAGAGCTGAGTCTCAGGACTCTCTCTCTGACGATTTTCAGAGAGAAATGCTGATCTGAGCCGAGGGGAGATCAATTTCGCAGTTAGCTTGGTGGAAAGAGAGAAAGACAGAGAGAACTTGCAGCAGTTACGGCAGTCGCATAGCTGTTACATACAGAATAGACACACACACACACACACACACACACACACACACACACACACACACAAACACAGAGTAAACACACAGCAAAAAGAAGACACGTGTATGGAGTGCATGTATTTTTTAATGACTGATTTCAGTATAAACTCTTCTCCACAGTCCTCTCTGCAGTTAACAAGAGGAGTCCATGAATTATAAATTACTGAAAAATATATTTGGGTCACACGTTCTCACACACACACACACACACACACACACACACACACACACACACACACACACACACACACACACACACACACACACACACACACACACACACACACACACAGACACACAGACACACAGACACACACAGAGTGGGTGTAATTGAATAATATGAGATGTGAATTTTAAGAGGGGGAAAGAAGAGAAGAGAAGAGCATTACCCTGCAATAAACAAGTCTGACAAAAACAAAAGCAGTCATGCTGCTCCTTGCAGCTTGGATGACCCATCTCAACCAAGTTTCAAGTCTTTGAAAGTTGATTTTTATACCTTACTGACACAAAAACAAATCCCTGCCTGGGAGACACGTCAAATATATCCGTCTAATAACCTACCATCTGCTTTGAAAGTAGTTGGTGTTAGTTCTTTCTACACTAAAGGACCCGGTTGAAAATATCAGTATAAAAAAAAGTTTTCCCATATTCTACAGTCCACACAGAAGACCCACCCTCAAGACCAAGGTTGGATTCACAACCTAGCGTGGTAAAACAAAAACATGGGACAACATGGGACAATTAGCTGACCACAGAGTAGACACTGGTACAACACTAAACACCATCACTGACATAAAAAAGGGGCATACAGTGGATTCAAACAAAGAAAAGCTGAAATGTTTGAGACCCTGAGCCAATTTTAAGACAAGACTAAACTTGTAAACTTTAGTGGCCTAAGCTTTAATCCTTTGTTCTTGCTTTGGTCTATGACACAGGGGAGGAAAAAAATGGGAACTTGACAGTTTCACTAAGAAACCGCTGTGCTGACCTCTGCGACAGATAATTCTATTCACTTCATTTGCAAGGTTGCTGTTTAAGTTTATTATCATTAATTAACACTTGCGGGTGTCACGTTGCTGAAGAGAGATAAACGAAGACAAAGAAAAAATCATCTCCGTGTGAGGGAGAAACTTTCGGACTGACATTTTAAAACCACTTGTGTCTTCACTCAAAGGATCAGACTCCACAAAAACACAAGAGTTCAAATTTGCTTCAAAACTTTTTTTTTTTTTGTTTTAAATACTGTACAATTGAATGAATACAAATAGACAAGTTTTTTGTGTGGAGGAGCATAAACACACACACACACATTTATACCAAAGTTTTTCTCACCCGTAGTGTGTAGTTGATGGTGTTTTGTTTCTCGTACTGGGAAACCACCAGTGTGAAGGTGTGTGTCCCTGCGCTGGTCAGTCTGATCTTGGTCAGGTAGTGTGGGCTATTGATGCGGATGCCATCGATGTAAGGAGGGGGGTCCGCTGTGGAGGAAGCCAGGGGAGTTTATTTATAGTGGCTATTCGGACGGTTGAAGTCGACACCATACAGCATTTTCCCAACTGCCTGCGTCTATTTTTCATGAAAGTAAGAGTTTGTTTTTGAGGTGAAATGTTTCTTTTAGAGTCTGCTGCTGTCTTTGTGAATAGAGTGATGTATCAGAAAAGATAAGGGGTTGTGATGGAAATAATCATTCCTCCAGGCATCTGACCTTGTTGTGTGACTGTGGGGGCAGAAATGAGGGCACATGACGGAGAGCTGCCTTCAAACCCTGCTGCCACCCATCTACAGTACATATCTCACAGTTCAGTGCTGCACAGAGAAATCTATCAAACTTTACCTGGGTAGTAAACCTTCTTCCCATCTGTCTTGTAAACTACCAGGGTGATAAACTCCCTGTTTTGTGCAAAATCATCCTGGACAAACAAACAAACAAACAAAAAGATAACAGTCGTTGGATAAAACTGAAGTGTCCCAATATCAGGTCACCACATTACTGATATTGAGGTCTGACCAGAATACAAATGTCATAATCTGACTTTGTCGGTATCTCCCAGCTCTGTATCTCTACCTTGTCAGTGATGTGCCTGGTGAGCAGTACCCACACAGCAGCTCCACCTGCTGGACACTGGACCTCCAGCTTGTACTGGGGATTGTTGGCCAGACTGTAGACATCTTTCACTGGGCCCTGCTTTCCATCCCAGCTACTGCAGACAGTATACAAACCACAACACTTACTTCAGTACTACTACTTACTACTACTCTGATCAAAACAGTAGGCATACTAAACACCTCACATACAGGATTTTGTTCCTTTGCCAGCTTTTCTGGTTAGTGTTGAGTATCTTCATGTACAATTTACACGGAAGCAGGCACACAGGCACACAGGCACACAGGCACACAGGCACACAGGCACACACACACACACACACACACACACACACACACACACACACACACACACACACACACACACACACACACACACACACACACACACACACACACACACACACACACACACACACACACACACACACACACACACAGACCTGTGAATACAGGAGGACTCTTTGAACAGGGCAGGGCTCCAGCTCAGGTAGATGACATCATAGTACTGACAAAGGTCCTCCCATGAGATCCAGAAAACACCTAGAGAGCAACACAGGACAGCAAAATAAATAACCTCAATTAAACAATGAATAATTTTTGACTTATGTTTTAATTTGTACTGTATTTCTGTGCCTTAAACTTCAGGCATATTGTTGTTTACTGTTTTTTTTTTTTTACTGTGACAGTATTAACTTTGATGTGATTAGTGGACTACCCTAGTGAGGACGGAGAATTACCCCCTGATGCGATTCACTTTCTAAGAAGGTCAGCTGTAAAACGGCAGTCCTGGTAGAAATTCTATTATTGGCAGGGCAAAACGTCTGAGGCTTTTAATAGGAAAAAAACATTTCATGACATTTCTTTCTGTATTATTTATGCCACTTCGACCTGTGCGCTGACGCTGCACTGCTAATGGTTTTTGATGGAGTATTCTCCCAGCACAGCTGCTGAGGATTCAACCCAAACTCACTCATTTCTAAAGTAGCTCGGATGAAGGTGTGCTACTGCTAAATTGTTATTTTATGGAATAAACTCCACGCTGCGTATTATTCTAAAAGTTCTTCTACTTCCTTTGCAAGTAGTTATACATTTTATGTTGCCTAATCTTTCATTATCAGCATTATCACGTGTAATTCTGCTCTAAGTACCTCCCTGGGTATAAAACAATTCAGTCTGCCTGTCAGCTTTACTGTGATAGGAGATTTGAAGATGCTCCACGTACTGGGATCTTTTTAAGGACAGCAGCTAAGATACTGACTTCAACATGAATAGCATACTTCGTCAATACTAACTTCACACGGCATTCTTTTCTGCTATTTAGGAGAAGAATGGCTATACCATTATCGAACTTTTGTGCCGTCTTGGGGTCAAAGTTGAGGTATTTGAGGAGTTCGGGTGTCCAGTTCTTCTCATCTCGCTCACTGTAGCGCCCCTTCCACCGCAGATGACTCCATGGATTCTTCAGCTGCAGAAAACGCATTCCCTACAAGAATGACATACCCGCAGACACGATGTCAATTAAAAAAAGGATGAAAGGATGGTAAATGATAGTATTTATCCACTGGCCCTAGAGACTGTTGGATTTGAATCTGCCCCAGACTAATTATGCTAACCTTGTATTCCCTGATGTCAAGAACAGCGTAGGCGTGTGTTGGCACTAAACCCCATCTATCCCCCTCTTCTTCTGTCATCACCCCCGTTGCCGTGGTGATGAGGACGTCCCCCCTGTGAAACCTGGAAACGAAGGGAGAGAGAAGCAGATACAGAGGGAGAGCAAAAACCAGATGAAGTCGGACGTACAAAAGGGACAAGACAAGAAGAGAGACAGAGACACAAAAACATAAACCAACAAGACCGTAAGAGAGAGCGTGAGGAAAAAAAGGTCAAGAATACATTTTAAACATGAATGTAACTTTTTTGTGAAAACTGTGTTTATGTTCACCTCTGGAAGAGCATGCGGAAGGTGCCGTCCTTGCTGAACGACTGATTGTCAGAGTGCATAGCGATGCGTTCGGGGATCCAGCCAGTGAGCGCATGCAAATCAATGTTCTGCAACACACAACAAACGAAATTAAAATTTAATTCTGACTCTTTTTATGACCATTTTGACTATCACAGCCTAATTTCTTAAGAAACATAAGACATTGGTTTTGTCTTCATTATGACGACTGCTGAGAGTGAGTTGGCAAAATGGCCGCCAATATTTTAGAACTTCTTCCAAAACTTTCAAGACGTAGAAGTGATCAGATCTGTTTTATTCCAAACTGATACAATTGCCAATGCTGCCTTAAACACGAAGAGAGACATAAATGACACTGTGAATGAAACATTTATTTTTTTAACAAAGCTTTATTTAATTAACAAATTTCTATGCTCCTCATTTTCAGCAATTATTTGCTTTAATTATTTTTATCTAGGACTTGTTAAATAATCCAGTCTTTGTGGAAAGTGTTGGATTGTTGTGTAAACGTAGTTGCATCTCTTGGTCTCTCCACCTTCACTCACCGAGTTGGAACCAGGGAAGTCATAGCCTCCCATCACCTTCATGTAGGCTTTCTCTATCAGGGACACCCAGAGCTCGTTCCTGTTGCTGGAGTAGGAGCACAGCAGCTCTCCGTTGCGATCCACTGGCAAGTAGTCGTCTATAATCACCTGGAACCGGGACAGAGACAGGTTGTTGATCTGAGGAACGTTGTGCAGATGAGTTTGGGTGATGTTAGAAAGATCACGATATGAACTTAGTGGCTAGTTTGTCTATATAAAGAGTGTCGTTGATACATCTTCTCTGTGCTTTATAGCAAGCTTGCCACCTTCAAAATTATTTTTACAGCAACAGATGATTTTTCTATGTTCCCCAGTCTATTAACAAACAGGAAAGTAAGAGTATTTGAAACTCAAACCAGAACACTTCAGGTACCTGTCTTGAATGGCCACCTTAGCCTTTTAACAGTACACATGAACTGGCTGTGATGATTTGTCTTTTACCTTCCTGGGAACTCCATTGATGTGAAGCTTGACCATGTACTTCCCACAGGGGTTATATTCTGGTTCTCCTCGCCTGTTCTGAGGGTAGATGATGCTGCAACACACACGCACACACACACGCACACACACACACACACACACACACACACACACACACACACACACACACACACACACACACACACAAAATTACATATTTAATGTCAGGTACCCAACGTTTCCAAAAACAATTCAGTGCAGTTTTTGTTTTTTGTAAATCAACTCTTTAACTTGTCTTTTCTACTATGCTTATCTACAGGAAACCTTTGATCTCAACTGATTATCATGTCACATTAATGAGGTTGACAAAATTATCCTGGAATTTGTCAGGGGAATTATGTTCCTTATTGAATTAAAAGCCAATTCACATTTCCACCTTGACAGGCATAAAATTGTGAAGGAAAACAACATTTTTGTAATATGTACCTTGGACAACAAATATGGGTCAAACCCTAAAAACACCATAAAGTACCTGGTGATAAGTTTCTTGTTGTAGCGCCGCTCGTAGGCGGCGCTGATGGCTAGTGATGCCACAAAGGAACAGTCAGACACCACCGTCTGGAAAACAGGGGTGAAGGTCACGTTAATTAGACAAGTTGAAACGATGTGACAGTTCAAAATCAACTGCTGTACGAGCATTCACACATATACAAGCATACATTCATACATGTAAACAAAAATGGTTGGATAGTTAAACATATTGAACAGCATTTGCATTCGGATGCTGTAATTTTTTATACTGTTTATGCACTCAATTATTTTAACATGTCTAACACGAAGAGCCATCTATTGGTTGAATTTAAAGACATTAACACAGAGTAAATAAAGTACGCCATGTTAACATTTACACACAGGAAAGAAACATACAGTACGGCTAAGAACTCTGGGTTGACTAGAAGTGACAATAGAAGGATAGAGAATATTAAACATAGAATTAGCAAAGATTATGAATAAGATTATGAATAACTCAAGTCTTCCTCAAAAAAATGCATAGACACAAAGCAAATGGTTAAAATGAGATGACAAGATTATTTTCTATTTAAGATTCAAATACAAACACTAAATGTGCTAAAATGTTCCATATATGCAGATTAAGTTCATCACACCACAATAAAAAACAAACAGATGAGAAACTGTTGGTACAGGACTCAAGCTGCTACTCTGACCTGTTTGATACTGAAGCTGGACACGGACATGATCATGGTGGGGTTATTGCAGAGCTCGTCTGGCCGGACCCAGCGGGAGAAGATTGCTTTCTGTTTGGGTGACAGTGCCAGTTTCCCTGTTTTGTCCCTGTTTGGAGGGATTAAAATAAAGACAAAAAACAAAGAATGAAAGTGAGCGTACCTCACTGAGTCAGATCGACTCACACCCACCTTCACTTCCTGTTTGTCCACCACACCAAAACTCATCTAAAAAAAAAATCTGACAGTTTGATGTAGCTTTGCTTATCACCAACTTTAAGTACAGCAGTTCAAACAATATGCAGTAGGTTTTTGACACTGATATTACTGGACTGAAGCAGTCGCATTTTTGTGTTGACATGCAAGCATTCTGAATTTACCAATCATTTGAACCTTGGCAAACCCTTAAAACGCAGACACAAAAAAATCACTTCACCTCATCACCCACATGGCAATGCAGACTAAACCGACAGATTTCGTGGTGTTTGTAGCTGAGCAACAATTTCAACATTTTTTAAAGAAAGAGTTGTTTGGTCAGATGTTGATTCTCAGCTGTTCCTGTACACCCTGATGATTCAGACGTGGGCTTAGTTCTCACTGAGTTTGACATGACAAACGAGAGAATCCCTTTCACAACAAACAGTGCACAGAATATGAGGTATTTTAGTATAACGGGGGATACATGTAGAAACCCTTTTCTTTCAATGCTACAGAAATTGTCAAGGAAAAACGATGTAGTGAAATTCAAAATGTAAAGCTGAACCTTAACTAACCCGTGTGAAAATGTGAATTGCATATATTAGCATTGACACTGTGCTGCTAAAATTAAAAAAAAAGTGACATTAAATAATAGAACTCAAACTCACGAGAAAGGGACAGGAAAGGCAAATCGCTCCTTCAGGTCCACACTCATGAACGGCACATAGGCTATGCCATTGATTGTAGATGTACTCCTGAAAATTAAGAAGGGCAAGATTAGTCCAACAAAACAGACTGAAAACCCCAACACCTGACTTTAGTCAGTAGTAGTGGCAGAAAATGAAACAATCTTTGACTTGTCTTTGGTATGGAGAACAATTCCTTTTCTGTGGGGGTGTGTTGGCTGTCAGGCCACCACCAGATAACATCAATTTCTAATCTTTTTCCAGACATCTTTTGCACTTTTTTAGATTTTAGACATTTGAGATTTAACAGGGTTGCCACCTTTTTTCCTTTTCATATTTCAATGACATTTTCAATGACCAAATCCTTGTTTTCGTTTTTTTAGTTAGTTGGTTAGTTTATGCTGAAGATGTCACCAGGTGAATATTACACAATATGAGCAAAAGATATCATGAACATACATTTTCGTATTTTTTTTTGGTCCAGTTTCAATTACCTTTAAAAGCCTTTAACAGTCACAGATTAAGACAGTAAAAATTTGATTCCCCCACATTTTCAAATTTACTTTGTCCCTAACCAATCAGACACAAGTAAAATTGGTGACTGGTGACTCCTGTGACTGTTTATATAGCAATGGTAATTTCACTGCAGATTAAAAACATCTCCAAGAATTACTTTCTAAGATGTTTTGGTCAACTTTGTTTTTTTCCAAGCGTTTTCCTTAACCGGAGATTAGTATTAAAGAGTTTTCCACGTCTGTCGGGATCTGTATGTCTTCTAAAGTAGTATCACTGGCCAACAGATTCCACCAGCCAGCTCACCTGAGCACCTCGATCTCTTCAGATGTGTAGCGCTGACCCTGGGGCTCAGTGGACTGGACTGCCCGGACCGGCTGCGGCTGAAGTCGGTCGTGGATGGTGAAGTCTGGCCCGAGGGGGAAAAACTGACGGACTGGTCCCCCGGAATTGCCACCACTGACAGGCTTGGTTCCCGAGGGCCCCGTCCTGTCCTGAGTCTGGGCTTGAGTTGATTTGGACTGGGACTCTTTAAGACCTTCTGCCCTGAAAGAACATAGAGCAGGAGGTTTTTTAATTAAATCTGCAAATTTAAGTATGACTTACAGACAAAAGAGGAAAAAAAAAAAAAAAAAAAAACATTTTGTAAAATGAATATAAAAAATAATATATTTTACAATATTTTGTAAAATACACCAACCATAAAAACTCTTAAACTAATCTATGGCCTAGATTTTTTTCATTTGAATAAAACACAATACACAAGAGCCATAAAACTACCACAGGTGTACCATGTAAAATTTCTGTGCAATTAAGAATCATTCTTAGCTCGATTGAACTGATCCCAAAAATTAAAAACACACAGATCTCAGGGGCTATATCTACCAGTGTCACAATAAATTAATATAAAATACAGATATAATAACATGGTCTATTTTTTGTCATTCATAACCAATGTAAAAACGACACTGCTACTTCTATACATACTGTCATCGTATCCTGTGGCTATCAGTAAACTGCTGCCATCTATCCAATCCCAGTAAAGAGAGTTAATCGTGGCTTATTAGACAAATGAATATTTATGTCTTGTTCATATTTAAAAGTTCATCACTTGGTGAAAAAAATGACATAAATTAAATTAAATTATAACCGACTAACAACTATAATCTGCTATAATGGTTCTTACAAATGTACTCATCTTAACAAACCAGTGTGTGTTGATAAGCTATTTTTAGTGAGGGGGCAATTTATTGCTTAGAATGTAAAGTTTCAAATAGAAGTCAAATAAAAAGTAAAAAAAGAGGACGAGACATGCATAACTGAAGGCCAAAAGTATGGGAAAGCGAACAAAAGAACTTGAAATATGAAGACTCAAGAGCCGGGTGCTAAAACACACGCTGCCTCTGAAAAGCTTCCAGTCAACACTGGAACCACAGCTGGGGCATGATGGAGCCATGGCACAGGCTCAGCTGGAGCACAACGCAGCCTTGTCCCATGGACATTCTGCCTTAGAATAAAAGAGACAGTGCTCATTTTCACCCTTACCTGTCTAAAGCCTGACGTGCTAGCTGCTTCAGCTTGGTCTGCAGTACCTGGTCCGATGTCTCATTGGACTGTTGAAAACACAGAAGGAAAAACAAATGAGGAAGCATGCAAGAATAATGTGCGAACCAAGTGCAAGTTAGTCACTGTGAATGAGAGAGTAATGACAAACAGTGGGAGAGAGAGAGAGCGCTACCGTCTTAATGCACAGTTCCACAGCCTGAGTGTACAGTTCAATGGCTTCATCATCATTTTCCTTCTCGTCCTCCTCGAAGGCCTGGGTGACCAGGAAGTGGGCGCGCTCCAGGTCCACCTGCTGCCGGGACTTCAGCGGGTCGCTCTTCTGTGCCTGGACTGAGGTCAAAGGTCCAGCGAAGATGTGGTTAGGGTACACAACAGACACATTGTATATCGAGGACCTGGGTGGCTGAGTGGCAGAATTTGTCCCTTAATTAAGACCACATGTTCAGCTCTCTGACTGCTTACATTTCTCCATCGGTTAGTGTTTTTGTAACTTTGATGTTAATTCCACTACAACTACAGACATGAAAACCCTTTTTATATGGAAATCTTTCTTGCATCTTTTCCACAGAGGGTTTTTGGGAACTAATTTAGTCAACTGAGATTGGTTGAACGGGTGTCCAGTTTAAAACAGGATGGCGGGTTTGATGCTGTTCAGTCTTTTTGTCTGTCTGATCGAAAGTATCAGAGTTTAGTTTCTCCTTTCTTTACCACAACATAGTACTTAAAAAAAGTGATGCTGAATCAGAATTGAAGCTTGCAGAAAACATTTCCTAAAACAGTTTTTTTTTTTTTTAAAGTGAGAAAATTGAATTAGATCTGGTGAACAACATCGAAGTAACACTTACAATTGCTAGTTTATTAGGTCTACCAAGGTAACACAGCCTAATAGAAGAGTCCTGCAGTAAATCCTCCCTTCATGAAGGTTATAATGTTCAGTTTTTGTTGAAACTATTCTAGAGAGGTGTTGCTTCAACTTATGGTCATTTGGGAGGCTTTAATTTGTGTTGGAGTTGAACTGGATTGAGGTTTAAAATAAAAACATATGAACAATTATAAAAAAGGTTATGAGGATTTAAAAAAAAAAAAAAAAAAAAACATCCCACTAATCCCTTTAGAGCAGCTGTTACAGTAAAATTAGCTTTTTATCTCACAGAAATCAGCGGGACCAGACAGCAGCTACACACAGTGCTAAATGTCATTTGTAAATGTCCCTGTGTCCAACAGACTCTGTGGTCACACCCATGTGCACACATGCACAAAAACCACAGTGTGAGGAGAGTCATGGAAAAAGTTGTCGGACAGCAACTGAGAAAGTATGTCCCTAGGGCCCTGAAAATTTTCTTACCTATTACTAACCACAGACGCATAACCTTTGCAAGACCTTAGGTCAGATTAGATAAACTGTGGGTGTGCAGTGGGCAGAGATGAAAAATAATAATATGCTACGGAGTAGAAGCGGAAAAGTGCTGCAAACACAGTAAAGACAGCAAAATCTCATGCTGTCCACACCTGAGAGAAACCTTCTTAATTTAAGGCAAGTGTCTTCAACACCATTTTCAGGATGTTCGTATTGACTCTTGTTTGTTTTCTGTGCTTTAATTTCCAACAACCTATACTTTGCATGCAATGCTTTTTGCCTTTCAACACAGTTGTGCAAGTATGGAAATCAAAAAGCACTGTCACCATACTTATAATGAATGTCCAATAGACTTAAAGGTGCTATGTCTCTGAAAATTAATTTGTCAACACACCAATTAAACTGATTGAAACCGGTGGTTGCTTGGGACGAGGAGAAATAGCAGTAAACAAAACACATTTTTTCCAACTTAATCTAAAAATCTAAAACATGCTTGATGAGCTTTGGAAAACGGTCAGCTGTTACACTTGGCATGCATGAATATTGGGGTGCAGTATTTTACAATGCAAAAACATGACAACATGCATCACTGAGCTAAACAACTGATACAAATATCATCTGAATCTGTCTTGTATGTGTACACAAAAACTGCAAATGTGTGCAACTGTATGCAAGCATTCTGTTAACTCAGAGTTTCTGATGAAGAGTATCAGCTTAAAGCAGGAAAATCAAAATAAAACAGTGGTTCCACTGTGTCTCTGGTCAGGTGAGCTTACCAGCATTGTGGAGGGCTTGGACGCGATCCAAGTATTCATTCACTTTGTCCTGGATCGCCTCCAGTTTGGACCCTGCCATGCCAGCATATATCAGGGCCTGGGCTGCCTCCTATTGCAAACAATCATAAAAGAAGGGCTGGTTTATATCTGTTAAATGCTGGCAGTGACAGTCCCAAAACTTAACTATATGAAAAGTTAATGTGATCTGATAAATATAAAATTTAGACATTTCGTCATGTACTCTTTGGTGTAATTATATGTCGTTTTATGTACAATTTAAAGTGGCAAGCTATATTATGCAAGCTAAAATCTACATCTTAAATTGCAGGCAGGATGAGCTAAGTGCTAACGTTGACAGGGAGCTGCCGTTTACACCTGTCAAGTTCAAATATACAGCCACTTACCTTATAATAAAATACAGCCTCGTTATATTTGCCATTCTGGTCATAGGTGACAGCTGTTTTAGCAAATTTGACAGCATCGAGCTCCAGCGCTGCGCAGTCCATCCTGAACACAACTTGTTGACAGAGTGACAAGCTCTGAGTTAGCCAGCTAACAGGCTAGCTAACAGGCTAGCTAACAGCTAGCCTCCCGTAATTCGCCAAATTAACAAAATGTCTTTCACTCGCAACACAGTTCGTTTCATTAACTCGGACATAGCATAGTGGAAACAATCCTGGCGTGCGTCCTTTTTCCCGGGACCCAAACTGGTTATTTAAAGCTTTGCCTTACCTTGTGACAGACAACTACTGTGCTAGCTCATACCAAAACAACCGTCTTGTTTCCGGTAGACAGGAATCGCGCAGTCGCAGTAGAGGACGCAGGCTACATTCCAGCGTGTTGCGTTCATGTGCAGTAAGAAACTGACCGGGGGTCGTTTTGCGTTTGTTCCTACCGTTCCTCATTCAGCCGTTCAACGCAATGCCATCCGTGCATGG
Source organism: Xiphias gladius (assembly GCF_016859285.1). Classification (NCBI taxonomy): domain Eukaryota; kingdom Metazoa; phylum Chordata; class Actinopteri; order Istiophoriformes; family Xiphiidae; genus Xiphias; species Xiphias gladius. The sequence goes on from NC_053421.1 coordinate 27,894,622, forward strand.
TAACTTATAAATGTGATAATTTACACATAGTAATTTTCTAACTATTAGAATAGAATTCACAGTGTTGCCAGATTTGACTGTTAAAATTTAAAAACCTAAAGTTTCTCTGGAAAGTTCTGCAGGTATCAGGAACGTCTTTAAAAATATATATATATATAGATATATAGGTATATATTATTTCTAAGTGGGCTTATTTGCGATAGACATCGGAGTTAAAGATGTCCTCGGAAAGTGTAAATCACACTGAATTTAAAATGATGCGTACCCCGTCCGTGTCTTCAGATTTGGCAGAGTAACGAGTCCGATGGCGCTAAGGGGTTTTTAAAGCCGTTCACCTTGATTGCATCCATGAGCTGTGCATCACTGACACTGCGCAAAAGCATTTGATAAACTGAAACTAGCAAATGTTTGGGATTTTTGTTGAAAAAAGACTGAAACTATTCATTGATTATCGAAATAGTTGCTTCTTAATTTTCTTTTGATCGATTAATCAACTAATCATTACGGCTCGAGACTATCGGTTTGCCGTTGCTGTGTGCCTCATGAAAACAGTTTGCCACCTTGGTCCACCAGCGGATTCCACGCTCATGTCGTGTCGGAGTTTTCGATTGTCCGGCTGTGTAGAGTTCACATCAACACCCAAGTCATAAGTATGACTGGGAAACCTAGATTTTTCTTGAGGCTCCGCCAGCCGACTTGGTGCTTACTGCTACAAAAGGGCCTCAAAACATAACAAACATGGACGCCTCACTTCAGCTAAAGTCCATCGTTCACAGAGGTCCACAGAGTCCATCACACAAGGTAATGAAACCCCAATTTAATGGGCGTAGGGCTGACCACACAGGACCAACTTTTCAGTCATTCTTTTCCCACTTGGCTGCTCGCGATTACATCCTGTAAGATGGGACGTGAACAAGTGCAGATGCCTGTGTTTTCCTGTAATGAATCTTCGCCCACGTGGGACTCACACGTTGATGAAACAAAGATGGCTTATGTAGTAAGGTAAGCTAAAAAGCTAAAAATCTTCTCACTAGCAACTCTACCAAAGTTATTAGCTACTGTTACTGAAATTATATAATATCATCTTAACAGTAGCCTTGATGAACCAAGTTAGTACCTAATCTGATTTACAACGAATAATGTTAGTTTAATGTTGGTCTTCATGATGGCCACTGAGCTACTGTGGCACGCTGCCTAACAAGTAAGGTGCCCGTGTTGCTTACTAATGTTTAGCTAGTTGTGAATAGTAAAGTATTCAAATAAATGCTTAAAGCTACATTTTAATCTCAGTTTATGTCATGTCAAATACTAATATAAAGAGCGCTAAGGCCGAGAGACACACTTTTTCAAACCCAAAACTTATGCATGCTTGAAAATGATCCCGTTTGGACTGTCTGATCATGTGATCCAGATTTTTTTAGTCAGTAAAGAGATTAGAATTCAAAGATTCAATGGTTCGTGTTACCACTAATAGTTGATTTATGTTTGTACCAACTCTGTCAACTGAAATGTTTTCATCTGCATAAGGGGAAGTTGATTTAAATCTTTTACAGGTAGGCTCATGCAATAACTAGACAGAATGCTGGTATCACATATGACTTTCAGTTGTGTACTAACATGAACCCTAGTTCAACACTGGCTATGCAGTTTTATTAGCCATTTACTGAAATTGCTTTTCCAAAATGTGAAAACGGAAAAACCCTGCATTACATTACAGCCCTCTCATCCCTGTTTGCCCATTCCGATGGATAGAAAATATATTTGACATACTTCTACAGTACAGAGTATAAATGAATTTCATTTCCATCTGTGGACTACATTTGTGAAACAGAAACAAATTCTCAGCACTCTGAAGATCTCACTTGAAATGTGTTTGGGGCCAGCCCTCTAACCGCAAATGTGTGAAATGTCACCCCTTTAGTGACTTTTCTTCACAAAAGCACATAGCGACAAATCTAGCAACTTTTTGGAACAAACCATAGCTACTTTCCATAGAAGAGAGTGGCCAGCACTGCCCCAGGGGTGCGAGGTCGGGCTTTCCCTCCACATGCACATCTCATTCAACTGACTGCAGGGCAGCTGACACAGACGTGAATGAGCTTCTACCTTCCTCTCTGAGTGATCATTTTACATGTAAATAAGGCCGAAATCAAAGCACAGCCGTTGTTTGTAACCTATGTGTCTGGTGATTCTGTCAGACGACGTTGCAGTTGTAAAATCAGGATTTTAGCAGCAGAGCAGGAGCTTGGAAATGTCTGCTGGTTAACATGTCGTCTGAATGGGCCGCGTTTCGGTCACTATATCATACTTGTTCCCTTGTCTGACAACAGAAATAGAAAAACAGCCCTATTGGGAATTCGGCTGTATTAAATGCATGAGAGAAGCAGACAGATTTTAGATCAGTGGTTTCAGCATATTGGCTGGCCTTGAGTTTATACTTACAGAAGACAGGAAGGGCCATGGTTTACTTACAGTACTACCCAAGATCGAGTGAGGGAGGGACACTTCTCATCTGATTAACACATTCACTAATAGTGTTCAAATTCCACTCATATTTTTCCTAGTATCACACATTTATTCTAATTTGCAATCATTGATAAATACGTAGTGTTTTTAAACCATGTCAATTTACTTTGTGAAGGCTAATTTATTCAGAAAGTTATATTGAAATCTTCATCTTTTGTTTAGATACCCAAGAACAAGGTAAGGTCAACGAGACTGCTGAAATCTGAAATCAGTGACAGACCTGGAAATTTCAAAATTGCTCTCAGTGTGTTTGTCAAGCTTCAGGGAGCATCATGCATTGGGAGGAAACAAAGCAGATACTTAATAACCACATACTGGTAGTTAAAATGATGAGAAGTTTGTACAGGTTGGATTTGATGAAGTAGGATGTATCGTATCGGCAGAGACAAACATTATTTTGAAAAGTAACTCATAGCTCCTGGCTTCTCTTCATCCAGTGCAAAGCGGAAAACAGTAGTGGTATATGAGGGCTATAAGGAAATGGTTCAGGGTGCTCTTCATTTCGCACTTAAGTGTTCGGTCCTTACTTCTGATTTGATGCTACGAAACCGTTACTCGTTTTAAGCAGCTAATTTTGTGTTGTTGTGACGGGGAGTGTTAAACGTTGATACCCTGTACTGATGATAAAATCTTAACTGCCCCGTTAAGAAATTGCTGTGCACAACGGTTCCATGAAAACATGGCAATAAAACGTCAACCAAAGAACAAAAAAAGAAAAAAGACAAGACAAGACAGAAGACTGACGCTATACCCAATGTAAAATGAGCTGCTTCCATGTCAAGTTCACCTTTATTAAGCAGTTAAAAGCTGCACGGGGACTGTATGTATGTTACACTGTAGAAAGGTCTATATTCACAGATGTTACTTGCTTTAATTCAGCGAATAAGCTTGTCGTGTAAATCTCTCGTTTCACCGATGCTGCACATTTGTTGTGACAATCTTGCTACACAATCTTACGAACTTGTCCAGTTTGATCTCTGGTGTCAATTCTGTCCATAACACTTGGACGCAGAAGGTCAATACACTCTGAATAAAAGTCTTGAGGAATAGTAATAGTAGAGATCCGTTAATACTAAAAGTTCTGGGTCTCCTTTGAAAAACTAAAATGTGTTGCCCTAGCAATTTTTAGCATTGGCATTTATAATTCAACCTATCATCAATGAAAGTGCCCAAATGCTTATACTGTTAAATGTGTTCAGTGGTCAACATTCAACATTATGTGAATTCACAGTTACAATTAATAAAGTATTAGAAGACCTGTTGTGGAAGTAGCTTATCTCTGATTTATAACTGCTCCTATTATGAGTTAATAGTTTAGCAAAGCTGTGCCATCTTCAATTTTACTCAGTGTACGATAACTGTGACTCTTAAGGCTGTTTGTTTAGCGAATGACCAACAGTCAAGTAAAGGTGTACAGCCTCCAGGCTAGGTACATGTATGACTGCCTTTCCTGTCCAGATGCATATTCTGTCACTGCCAAAGTTGCATCCACCATTAAATTTTCAATTTTTGTTTTTCAAAAATAAAAATTATGCCCAAAGTTCTCCATAATTTGGTATTTATAAGCCGGTTGACAGTATCTTACATGTAATTAATGTTTAGAGAGTGTCCAGTAACCTTCTCAAGTTTGACTGCAGTGTTTAAACAGATAAAGCCGCCTTTTTGCAGATCCATCGGTGTTTGACGCTACAGCTCACCGATTCCCATCCCCGGTCTTTGACAGAAATTGCACAGTGATCTTTTTCAGGAGGTCGTTGTATCCAGGAGCTGAGGGATTAACATGATGGTTAGATCGAGGCTGATGGACCTTGTCATTCAAAGTGTTCAGCAATGTGTCTCTTACCTTTTAGTGAGATTACGTCCATCTAACCACTTCCATCTCCCACCTTCAACTCTCAGGCCAATCCAGTATCCTGTGGTGCCCCAGCTATTATCACTGATGAATCTCTGAGAACAACAGAGAGACAGTTATCAGAGGTATTTAAATACTACAAGTACACTGTGAGCTACAGACTCACAATGTGTTCAGACCCACAGAAAATACTTTTAATTTCATATAGGCTGTCATAAACATTCCCACACTTTTCTCGTTACCTTCTCCTCTTCATTAAGTACAACAGCCAAATCTGAATTCTTTCCTATGCAGTTTTGTTGAGCTTCTTCCCAGGTTTTCTGATCTTTGGGTTCGGGGTCATAAATTCTATAACAGCTGGACTGGGAGAGTAGCCAGCCGTCCTGACAAGGTTCACACTTTCTTCCTGAAACAACAGAGACCAACTAATAAATGACATAACTGCATAGTGATGGAATTATTGGTCATTTTCGGACCTAATTAAAGTGATGTGAACATACCGGTTGGTTGTTTGGGGCAGTAGGCATTGATGCTCCATTGAGCTCGAGTGACGTTGACCACATTCAAATTTGTCTGCATGTTTCGTAGTTGTTCTGTTAAGTGGTTCCTCTGTGTCTCCAGCTGCATAGTTTGTGTTGTTAGGATTTGGTTTTCTGCCATCAGCTTGGTGATGTTTTCAGAAATGACAGATGTAACTACAGTCAAGCGAACAGGAAGGAGCGTTGCGCTGTTATTGAGTAACACACTAACATGAAAAAAAAACGAACACTTCGACCAGAACCAACTGTCGCTTAAATGGTATCTTCAGTCAACATTCCTTGATGCTACAGAGCGAGCCTGTGGCAGGAATCAATCCAGCAGAGCATTAAAAAAGACATGTACATGTTTGCTTACAAGATGATATAGAGTCAATATTGAGTTCATACTCACAGTAGATACAAAGGGCCAAAATTGCTAACATTATCACCCAACTCACTGCTATTGTAGGAATAGACCGAGTGAAGGAGGGACAGTTCTTATCTGACAAAAAAAAAGAAAAGAATTCAGCTGAAATATTTCAACAGTGTGCTTTAAAGTGGCAGTCTTGAAGATTTTCATTTTAAAAAAGTGTCTATGAAGTCACCATTGCCGGATGAGTTAACACAATTGTGACTGAGCCTATGACCCACTGATGAAAATACCGCTATATTTAGAATTTTAATGTTGAGAAAAGAGACACACCCCTCCTTTGAAATACCAAATACACAGTGATTCTAAACTGTTACATTTTCAACCTTCGTCATTATCGCAAGTTTAAGTTAAATATTGTGAAATAAACTGTCAATAATTTACCTGCGGTGGCTGGCATTTTGTCCACAGCGCACACTGCTGTGTTAACATAGTTGTCCTCCTCAAGTTTCTCTGAAAGGATTCAGATGAAACACCACTGTTTAAATATCCGTAGTAAACTGGTCCGTGTTTATAGTATTACACCTAATATGTTGACAAGACCGGAGAAATCGTGACACAAAAGATGAAGGTGAAAATTAATTTTTGAGCTTTCAAATGCGTTTGGCTGCTATTGTCTTGTCATTGTGTTGTCATGCGTCAAAAGAATCATAGTTAGACACTCTAGATAAGTAGGTAGATGTGGAGGTCGCTTGCTCGCTTGTCCCCAAAGGGACGCTTGATTCCGCAGAGTTAGTGTTGTGCGTGCCTCCAAAAGCTGGATACATTTACATCCATCAACATATAACTTCAAATACATTTCTAATCAAAACAGCGTGTGTTGTTGAGATTAGTGAGCTCCGGGGTGAAGCATCGCTGCGGCAGAAGGGAAAACACTTGCGAAACTTTATGAAAACCATAAAATAAGATACGGCTACACATAAGCTGAGAGGCTTGTAAAGTTTCCTTCTCCTAAAAAGTGCCTTACCTGCAGATAAAGAAGCATTTGGACTTTTGAAAGTACTGGTTCCCCGCTGTGTTTTTCTGTTCATCCTTAGGAGAGCATAGAGTTCACCAGCAAACCTATATGAAGGCTGAAAGACAAGTATAAAAGTGTCCTGTGGAGACGTTGTAAATTTTACAGGCGAGTGTGTGGTTTTTAGTTCTGTTTTCTTGTGAAAGTTCCTTTTTGTTCAGTACATAATGTTGACGTGTGGTGGGATGTCTTCTCCTTAAATTGTTGCATTTGACATATTCTGTAACTGTGCTGCGCTTTCCCCTTTGTCACCTGACAGAATTGTTTCTACTATAATCAAGTTGATTTGCCCTTTTCTTTCTGCTGAGACCGAGGATGCATCTGACAAACACGAAATTCTAGATTTTAAAACACACAACTTGCTCTTTCATTGAGTCGGAACTGGATCGGTAGCGTGATTGCTGTGTATATCGTTTGATGACCATAAAGGCTGAAAATAAGTATCTGCGCTCAGACAAACTGAGCAGCACTGATGGATCTCCAATTGATGAGCTCTTAAACACTCAAAATTTCAGCGCTGCCGATCATCACATATTCCACAGTAATAATGATTATGAAGAAATCAATAACCGTTCCCAGACAGTGCGTTTATTGTACCTGCTTACTCCAAGCCTGTGGCCTCAACAGATTTGGCTGTGATCAGCCCCTTGCGTATCACCACCATCGAAACGACTGAAGCCCCATCTGACAAACATGAAATTCCTCCTTGTAAAACGATCAGTATGATACTTTCCTAACAGATCAGACTTCCTGTCCCTCTCTGGAGCTCTGTTGGTGCTGATGTTGACCGTGTGAAGGATTAATGAGGTCCGAACAGAGCAAAAACCTGCCGGAGTCAGATCTCCTTCTGCCTCATCCTGGTTAATCACGTTCCAACATCCTATAATATTGATGTTGTTCTTCCAGGCCTTGATTAAAGCCGACTGACATTTCCAAGGAGCAATTTGCAAGAAAACGTCAGAACAACATTGTGCGGCAGCATTTTTATTCACTTCAATAGACTAAAACATGAATTTTCTTGCACTTGACTACAACCCCTACATGAGAATATTCTACACATCAGAACACAAGTTCTTATACCCGTAACCTTTTGTAGAGAGGTAATGCAGCTCCCTCTGTTGGCCAATCAGCAGAAACAATGTGAAGGGTTACACAGAGGAAACTTAAAAACTGGGCAGTCTTTTTGATCCCTTTCATCAGTCTGCTGATACACAAATTGCAAGCATTGCAATACTGAAAAAGTAGAAGAAAAGCACATTCAAAGTCATTAATGATCAACGGTACCTACATAATCTAATATCTAATAGCATGAATACATTACATATTGTGAGTGTCTGTTTCTTGTTTTCAGACACGCACACAAAATACATACACAAACAAGTTGAAAAAAAATTCACTTTAATTTCTTCCCTTTTTCTGAAAAAAATAAAATGCCTTAAAATTTTCAATTTTTGTTTTTCAAAAATAAAAATTATGAACAAAGTTCTCCATAATTTGGTATTTATAAACCGGTTGACAGTATCTTACATGTAATTAATGTTTAGAGAGTGTCCAGTAACCTTCTCAAGTTTGACTGCAGTGTTTAAACAGATAAAGCCGCCTTTTTGCAGATCCATCGGTGTTGGGTGCTACAGCTCACTGATTCCCATCCCCGGCTTTGGACAGAAATTGCACAGTGATCTTTTTCAGGAGGTCGTTTTATCCAGGAGCTGAGGGATTAACATGATGGTTAGATCGAGGCTGATGGACCTTGTCATTCAAAGTGTTCAGCAATGTGTCTCTTACCTTTTAGTGAGATTACGTCCATCTAACCACTTCCATGTCCCACCTTCAACTCTCAGGCCAATCCAGTATCCGTTGGTTCCAGAACTGCCCCAGCTTTTATCACTGATGAATCTCTGAGAACAACAGAGAGACAGTTATCAGAGGTATTTAAATACTACAAGTACACTGTGAGCTACAGACTCACAATGTGTTCAGACCCACAGAAAATACTTTTAATTTCATATAGGCTGTCATAAACATTCCCACACTTTTCTCGTTACCTTCTCCTTGTCATTAAGTACAACAGCCAAATCTGAATTCTTTCCTATGCAGTTTTGTTGAGCTTCTTCCCAGGTTTTCTGATCTTTGGGTTCGGGGTCATTAATCGCATAACAGCTGGACTGGGAGAGTAGCCAGCCGTCCTGACAAGGTTCACACTTTCTTCCTGAAACAACAGAGACCAACTAATAAATGACATAACTGCATAGTGATGGAATTATTGGTCATTTTTGGACCTAATTAAAGTGATGTGAACATACCGGTTTGTTGTTTGGGGCAGTAGGCATTGATGCTCCATTGAGCTCGAGTGACGTTGAGCTCATTCAAATTTGTCTGCATGTTTCGTAGTTGTTGGGTTAAGTTGTTCCACTGTGCCTTCAGGTCCTGGTTTTCTACAGTCAGGTTTGTGATCTTGCTCTCTGAGACGTTATAGGATAGTGTCAGGTTGTCAAACTGAACTTTTAGATCGTTGTGGTCTCTCCTCAAGTTTTCGTTCTCTGAAATGAGTTTGTTGTTGAGGTTTGTGAGGTTGTGATTTTCAGCCAGTAGAGTCGTTTGGTTGTCTTTTAACTGGCTCAGCTCGCTTGTATCATTCTCATGACTTAATGTAGTAACTGTAAAACGAAAAGTAGCTTAGGAGATTGTAATATTGCAGTTTTTGTTCCTTCTGCTTTCTGAAGCTATTTCCTTTCTCTTCTAGTTTCCCAGCCTTTTGGGAGTTGTGTGCTCCCATTGTGTTTCTTAAATTTATGAGATCAACGAATCCCAGGAAGAGACTGAAACCAGTGTTAGTCCTTCTCTCAATATTTTCAGACACCTTTCTGGTCTGTGGCAATCATCTCCAAGCCCCTTGGTTCGCTTTGAAGATGTAAATGTTTCAAATTGCCTAAAACAGCTGGGCACTGTAGTTTTTAATAAACATCAGTCAAAGCAGGACGTAATAGTATTTGTTGGTGAATTTGTTCAGCTGTAGATTTGGTTGTGTTAGCCAGCTTTGACTGCACCAGGTGTGTGGCGTATGTGGGACTGGGTCAGAGACTACAGTGGCCGTTCTTATAGGAGACCATGTCACACGGTGCAGCGATGTGCCTCAAAAGATGTGTTTTCATTAGTGTTTGGACAACACTGGAGCTCTGTAGTATTGCATTGGAAGAAAAGATTTATCGGGCTCTGATACACAATACAGAAGGTACTTGTTATTAGGATCCATTCCGTGTCGGTTTCAGTCTTAGCATGGGTTATAATTACAGCAAGCAAAATAGAGAATATCACTCGACTTATGGCTTTTGATCCTTTTGAGCATACATGTCTGTGTTTTTCACACTCTGCTGTGCTGTGGCTTCTGTTTCATATAAGAAAGTCAGCTACAAGTTCATATTCATATTCATATTCAATCGAGTAACCAGTGATTTAACTGGTGAAAAATAAACAAATCAATTTTTACATTCATTCATTTTGTTTAATTTGGGATAAGTAACCACAGAGCTGTAAAATATGTGATCAAATGTTGTTATAATTGTAACACTCGGAACATTTGTCTTTCCATTTTCTTCCCGAATTTGTCCGTAATGCGGACAAATCCAAGAAGCAGGTGGCTTTAGTTATCGGCCCGATGTTTTACAAGATGCTGCGCTGTGCATTACAAGGAGCCTTCCCAATGCAGAACATGACATAAATGTAAATAATAATATTAAAAATCACATAAGCAAGAACCCAATCTTATGAATTGCTTAATGTCTGCATATATTTCTACATTCATTATTGTGTCCAGAAATGTACTTTCTTTGTAACAGATTAAGAAAACAATTAGAGGCAGAAACTTATAGTAGGTAAAACAGACTGCCAGTAGATTTTAACTGTGGCAAATGTGACATGACCGATATCAACTAATGGACACAGAAAAGAAAAGTGCTATTGTTATTCTTTAGGGACAGTCTCATGTCCAAATCTGAGTTCTCGCATGGACTGCCTGTATTTGTATACTTACGGTAGACAGAGACTGCCACAATGCCCATCAGCAAAATGACACAAGTAATCCCAAAAGCACAAGCCACCTGCTGAAAGTGGCCTCGTCTGTTGTTCGCTCCCTTGTCTGGCAAGACAAGAACAACAAAAACAGCAGATACAAATGTAAGGCCACAGCAGTCCCAGTTAATCACGGCAAGTCAGTGTCTTCCACAGTTGCAGTCTTTTTGTCTGCGTGTTACCACATTGCTGAATATAAATAGTAGTAAATGATTAACTGTCATGGGACTTAAAGGTGTCATTTACAGGAAAGGATTGCAAATAACTGTATTTTACACATAAGCGCCGCCTGTTTGGAGTGGAAGGACAGATCCCGGCTCCTATGGTCCTTCGTGGAGAGCATACTAACCTTTTCTGTTTTATTGCTTGGAGTTTGTCCCTGTCTGGAGTAAACTCTCTGCGGACAACGAGAACACGCTTAATAGGATTGTTAATATGTCTAGTAAGATTGCAGGTCAACAACAGCACAATATGACGCTGCTTAGCGAGTCCCGAGCGGTCGGACAATCCTCAGTGATGCGTCATGTCACTCTCTGCAGTGAACATGAGTCGTTGCCATCAGGAGAAAAAGGTACAGGGGGCCCTTGTTCAGAGATCCCTCGTATCCTCCGGTTAAATAAATGCTTGGGACGCGATAGTTACGACACTTTCATTCTTTCATGTACTATGGAGCATTATGTTGTTTGAGGCCTGTCTTTAAGTGCAATGTCTTTTGTTGTTACTCTACTTGTCTTGACACTTGCCACAGATACAAAAGGAATTCCTGAAAAGCTAATAATGAACGAAACCAACTACTAACTACTCTTCTTTTTGCCATCGCGCCAATATGAGTGGCAACAGCATAAGCAGTAATAGCAGAAGCATCAGGGTTATTGACAAAGCTCTTCCGGCGCAGGTATGCAACTGCACTAGTTCCCATTTTATTGGCAGCAATAACAGTAAAGTAATGGTTTTACTGGTACCAGTACTAGCAGTGATACTAGAAATGTTCCTATTTGCAGGTATACCTGAATGTTGTGCATACAGTTTTTTATTTTACAACCTACCATTTTTGTCAACAGCCGGTTGGGATATGTTGCCTCGCATGTTCACTTCATCATACACAGTTTCCTCTTCTTTTATAGCTGAAGAGTGGAAGAACACAAGCTTGTGGTTAATTCACGTACAATCTTGAAACGTGATGGATTTTTAAAATCCAAAAATTCAGTACCTTTTAGAATGACACGTCATTCAGCATTTTCTCCAGAAATGCATTCTGTAAACCGTCGCAGGTCATTAAAACTACAAGCTAAAACCAGAGAAGGTACTATTTCATAACACATTCTCCTGGCTGGTTTTAGGCAGCGGGGGTCAGGTCGTCTCCATCTCCAGTGTGAGTTACGTAAATGGGCAATAAAACAGAAACAAAAAACTCAGTGTGCCTCTAACATGTTGGAAAGATACACATTTGGCATCGGCATATTACAACTATTTGATAGATAACTTTAACCCAATAACAAACATCCAACATTACATCCTCATGTTACATTTTGAAACAAACAATTTTGAGCTCAGGAAAAGGTAGATCAGGAGAAACATCACTGAAATAAAAGTGAAATGGGTCACCACCGTGCACTGCAGTTGGTAGAAGGATTAAATGTAAACATTTCTCAACGCAGCGGACACGACCAGTCTCAACAGTTTAACATTGTGCATCTAGATTTGAATTGTATTTTAGTTTTCTTTGGTGATGTATAGTGAACAGTTCACTGTAATAAACACTGACATTTCAAAACAGCACTTCCACAAAGTAACGCTACTGAGTCTTTCTCTGTACACCTCACTTTATTTTATCCCACTTACTTACTCGGACTTAATAATCTGATCGGTTAAAATTTCTGTCCCGTGTCAATGTCGCAAATGAGGGTGGTCCCACAAAGAGCACAGTAGCATGAGGATCTTTTTCTTCATCTACTGGGTTTTTAAAAAAGGAAAAATAAACTAACTCACCTACAGGTGGGGGATTTTTTTTGGTCTTGAATACAACTGAAGCATAGCTGACGTCCTCCTCCGCCATCGCTACCGTTGTCCTCTGTCGGGCTACTCTGACTCGTGGACAGAGAACTGCCTCCGTAATTTAACCGCGGAGCAACATAATACGAGAAGTGATTGTTTCCCCAGTACAGTTGACTCCATCACTAACACACTTGAAATGAGCTACTTCTGCTTTTGGCTGAGAAAGTCATTTGCATCCATGACTGGCTGGGTATGAAATTCAGCCATATTCAGTGTTATCTTATATAAGGAAAAAAATTCTTGTGACAAAAGACAAAGGGTGTACATGCAGCGAGAGGATGGGGAATTCAGACTTTCGGATGACTGCTGGGCACGGCGTCGGGAAACTCAATTCATCCTGTCCTCAGAATAACCAGATCGACTCACCTAATTCTGCAACAGTTAGTGTCTGCAGCTGACACTCAGACGCCCTCACACATTTATTGTGAGAGTGCTTCAGTATGAACTATTTTTAGTACTCATCAATTCTCATACAAATGTCAGCTAAGAGACAGTCCAATATCTGCGTAATTGCATCTGCTTTGTTCAGCCGAGGGTAACGTTCAGTAGATTTGCTCCCTGTTTCAGCTTTGTCAGAGAGCTAACGGCTTTATGAGAGCTCACGGAGCACAGTTTGACTTTGATTTTTCCTTTTAATTGGATTTGAACTGTATGTCCTGGGCCAGCTCTCCACTGAGAGTGGTTAGTATGACTTTGCTCATTAGATTTTATACCAAAATGAGTAAGAAAATAAACATCACCAGGGCATGTTCAGGGCACGACATCTTGGCAACTACTGGCCACAGTGCCATTAAAATGGACATTCATGCGACTGTATCTCAAGAACTATCGGCTGAAATTCCAAGTTGGATATTCGCTGTCACAGTTTTAGAATTTTGCTGTCGTAAAGGGGAAATAAAATGTGCAAAATCATCGTCCTGAACTTGATAGTATTTTGTTTTTTGCTCTCCTGCTTCTGTACCTCAAATATGAAAATCCTCCGTATGTGTGCTGCTGAATACCTGCACTAGGTCCACGATCATTTTCAGTTTGGTTTGATAAACACTAGAGCAGGTTACTGCCCTGCCGATGAACAGTTGTGTTACATAGCTGGTGAAAATGAAATCTGTTCGCTGCGAGACGTTTGACTGGTCCATGTCTTGGAAAGCTGCAGCTAATATTTTTATACTCAAGCTGCTTATAAGATCATCTTTTTTAGATCTAGTATCAGGCTTTTGCAGTGTTGTGACAGCTCCACTAGATGGAGATGGGGAAGTTAACCTTTAGCTTTCCTCGGGACTGCTCAGCACCCATGCTTGCGGCGCAAGGCCTATAAAATATATGGGGTTATTTTAATACTGTAAGTAAGATTTGTGCATTGGAATTCATTCCCTTTACTCTGCCAATTGTGCCGAGTTCGTTCAGGGCTCTTAGTGGTGATAAGTTTACGGAATTCTGAGGAAGTATTCACACTTTGCATTATTTGTTCTAATCATTAACTAACTTTCCTAAATGCAGTTTCCACATGCGCAGCAGAGCAGAGGTGAAACTCTTAGGAATTCATTTAGAATACAGCTGCTGAGCTTCGTGACCAGAAAGCCTCATGCAGGCCCACCATTGGTCTCTTACAGGAAAATAGTTGCCTCCTTTAACACATTAAGAGAGCAGGTCTTTGTAAAGCTGAAATTTCATACCATATGATTCTAATGTCTGCACTGTCTTCACCCGAATTCAGTGTTTTATTTGAAGTTGTTTTTGCTACATTTCAGTGGGAGGCTGCTTTGCTGAATCTCTCTGTGATTTGTCCAATTAGATTCCATCCATTTTCACCAGATATATAAAATTACTCTCTGATCCTTTCTTTCCTGTGGCAAACATTGCAAAAGGATGATAGAAACTGTTGAGCAACTCGTAAGCTTGTCATACAACTGAGTTGAAATAACTGTTAAAACCGGTGCCAACTGTTGAGATAAACTATCCTGTTATCTAGAAATCTCTCCGGGGTTGAGGATCAAAATACATCTCTGTCATTTACCATTTGAAGCCTCATCGGGTAGCCGTCTTTTCACCATTCCCAAGTCCAAACTAAAAATGGAGAAGTAACCTTTAGAAGAGATGCCTTGAGTCCTTTTAAAAACTGTTTTGTTTTTGCCTATATGCAATCGTGACAGTAGAGAGAAAGTGAAATTAAACTGGGCGAGGTCATTAAGGCGAGTGGGGTACTCCCTTTTGATTTTTTGAAATGATTTTCTACAATTTGCTGTTTAATATTTTGTGCTTTAATTCCATTTTAAAGTTTAAGGCATTATTGCATATTGTTGCCATATCAATATCTAAAACTCTTAATGCTTGTTATTTCTGACTTGCATGGATATTCTGCCAGTCAAACGGTGTGGGTAGTGTCCTCTATCCTGTGTTTCCCATTAATGACGTTTGTAGTTCTGTATGTAAAATCCTCCACCTTCTGACCAACAGAGGTTTTTTTCTGCAGCTAGAAAAAGTGCCGGTGGTGAAAGAGTTAACCTTGGAAATTACATCACTCCGTCTCTCTGCCTATTCCCATAGGAATAGGCCTCCTTCCAGCCCTCCTACTCCACCCCTCCATCTCGTCCAACTCTCTCCCCCTCTAACCTTCCTCATCTCCCCCTTCCTCCTTCTCCAGCCTTCAGTCTCCACCCTCTCCATCCCTCCTCCCCTCGTGTCCCTGCGCCCAGCCCCTTCGTTAACTGTGGTATGAAAGAGAAGCCTCTTGCTGGCAGTCACACTACCAGATCCTCACCGGAGCCTCGCTCACAGAACAAACCCCCCGCACACACTGACTCAGGCCTGGACACGGAGATACAGTTGGCTGCCAAGTCATAATCGGTGCACCTCTGAGTGAAGCTTTGCTTCGCCAAACCTCTTTTTTTCTACCACTAACATGGAGCTCCACAGTGTGCATAAAACCTTCCACCACAGTCACTTTGGTGAGGAGAAGAACCAGATGCTGAACCTGAACCGACGCCTGGAGACCTACCTGAGTCGTGTCAAAATCCTAGAGGGAGAAAATGCGCTGCTCGCAAAGGAGATCCATGCTCTGAGACACAGCAATCATGGCGCTTCAACACGCAGGAAGGGCTTAGAGGAAGAGCTGCGGCAAGCAAGACTGCAGTTGGATGAAGCCTGGGGGGACAGGGTCCACACAGAGCTGGAGATTGGCAGGCTGACCGAGCATTTCCAAGCCCTGGACCTGCAGAGACAGAGGGAGGCTCAAGCCCATGTGAAGGCCAAGACATTGCTGGAGCAAAGCAGGAAGGAGCTGGAGGAAGAACAGAGGGCACAGATCTGGCTGAGAGAGAAGGCCAGTCAGCTGGAGCAGGAGATGAAGCTCCTCGTTCAAACCCATCAGGAGTCCGTGGCCCACTTGGAGGCCACGCTGACCCATTCCAGAGCCACAGTGCCACCCACATTGGCTCAAAGGGGCAACCAGACACCAAACCTCCTACAGCTAGGGCAGGAATACTCCCAGAGGGCCTCCCGAGCATGGCAGGAGGCAACAGAGGCCTATCAGGGCCAGTTAGCTCAGCTAGAGGAGTCGCTTACCCTGGCCAGGAGCCGTTTGACCCAAGTGGGTCAGGAGAAAGGCGAAAGCCAGCTGAGGCTTCAAGCCCTGGAGAAGGAGATTGCCTCAGCTCAGGACGTCAGGCTACATCTGGAGAGGACTACAGCCCAACAGAGAGACAGACACAGCCAGGAGATCCAGCAACTCCAGGTTAGTGCAGAACACCCATATCTGCTGGGATGCTACAGATCCTGTCTATTGTGCCTATAAACATCCTTTTATAAAGCACGGGCCCCATATGTTGACTTTGTCTTTGTCAGTAAACAAAAGCTGCAACTAACAAATATTTCCATTACTTATTAAGCTATAATTTTTTTGTCAGTTGAGTAAATGTTTACCCTAAAAACGTTAAAAAAAGAACTCCATAGTTAGTGGGATTAGATCTGGGTTACAGTGAGGTCGTAGAGGGGAAGAGCCCAAATGAAGCACTTTTTAGGACAATGCTACTTTATCGCTGTTTGGTCCTGGACAACCAGTAACAAGGCTGCATGGACTGTAATACTTTGCAAGTCCAATAAAAAACCAGTGTGGCAAGTCAAACCTCAAGTGTTAACCTGTGCAATTGAATTATAACAGCATTCCTGTAATTTTCAGCAAATCCCTACTTTAAATCGGCACAGTAAAAAATGAAGACCTTTTCCTCTTACCAACATTTGTACAATCCACAGAAAATGACAAAAAATAGAACAAAGAATGTTTATTTTTGATTTATGGCACAGTGTCTTTTTTTAACCACATCCTTTTCCCATTTCACTTCCTGTTTTGGCCGGCGCACTTAGAGGGCCTGGAGGCGGAGAAACAGGAGCTGGGACAGCAGATCGATCGTCTCCTCCTGGAAAACCGAGGCCTGCTGCAGCTCAAAATGTCCCTGGGTCTGGAGGTAGCAACATACAGGTACACTGCACTGTCAGCTGCTTTCATACGCCACGGAAATTAGATTCCTAAAGCACTCTCAATTAGAAGCTTTCTCACAAAGTGATTTTCTACACTTTCTCATCCTGTGTAGGCTTGAGGGGGCTGTATAGACCCCGCATGCACTCTTCCAAGATACAGTCACCGACTCTGCCCTTGCAGATTTAGAATTACATATATTGATCCAGGGCTGATCAGTCACCGATCAACGCTATGAAAATGTGTAAAGGATTCCATCCTTAATGTCATACTCCCCTGGTCACAGTGGCAGACAGCTAGCCTTGCATCCATCCACTCACAGTCAAACGCATTTTTCTTTTAACATTTCTTCCAAGACATCCCGAGGGAAACCAACGTTTGACTAACATGTCAGCTTTGTATTCTGCCCTTCTAGCGTTTCCGTCAAATATACTGTGATCAATCGATGAAAAATATCCATTCTAATATGACTATTGACTTGATCATTGTCATTTAAAATGAAACAGGAGACGGGATATTGATCTCACGTTTTTTGTTTTAGCCTTTGTGTCAACTTTTCATGGTAAGGCGGCTTTCACAGAGTGTCAGTCACGTTGCTGTGAAAAAGGAGAAACCGTGGCTTCAAACTGTGACCTAAAAGCATTAAAACCTCACTAAGGAGCATGATCTAAAGAACTAACCTGTTTGATGTCAGACAGACGTGAGATGAATGCTTCATTCAACGTAAATGTCAAGATGCTAAAAAGCAAGTGCAGAGCGACATACTGTATGTTTGATGTTTGTTAAAAGCCTCCTCGCTCACAACGTCATGGGAGCAGACGAAATCATGTGTTTTCCTAAACCATTTCTAAAAATCTGATCATTAGCTGGCTGCTCCTTTGACATGAAAATGATAACGACTGTGTCAGCTGACAAAGATTTACGTACAAGGCCACTCTCTTTTGGGGAAATTTGCTTTTTTTACGTGTGCACAACCAAAGCTAAAACGGCTGGGTGGTTAGTCGATCATCAGATAATTTCCTAGCAACTGTCAATTGATAATCAATTAATCATTAGTCACTTTTTAAGCAAAAATGCCAGAAAGGAGGATTTTATAGACAAAGCAATTAATCAGTTTAATTGAGAAAATAATCAGCAGATGAATTAATGATAAAATAGTTTGTATATGCAGCCCTATTTGTAAATAGCTTCTAAGGTGTCAGGATATAACATGTAAATAAGACATAATTTAAAGAGGAAAAACTAAGTCCTCATCCATGGTAGGGTGTGGCATGAAGAATCTAGTCCCAGGCACTCAGGTGGATTCTGAAAAACAAGAAACCTTCAATAAATATGGGCTAATACATTGAAAATACTACACCGAGGTGTCTCAGCACACTTTCCTTCCTCAGGGTGCCTTGACACACGATGACACCCATGGTGTATATATTTTATATTTATATGAAAATCTTTTGCCCTCCAAGAGCACCAGTGGTTGTAGGGGACACCCGAAGCGTCCCTGTTTGAATTATTTTTCTTCGTGTAATTAAGACGATGGATGGATGCTAGCAGATCCCCCCTACTTCTAGTGTTTATGTGATGGGTATGGGCTGATTTGCTATGTTCCTTTAATGGAAGTGATATTGGAATCAAATTAATTGAAATTCTATATTTGCATTCAAATACAACCTGCCACGAAGCTTGCACGCCCCAAGATCAAATTTGTTTCCAGATATCCAAATGGTCTAGACTGGGGAAGTCAGTATGATCAGTAAGCGGGATGGACACGTTGTCCGTACGGATGTCTAAATATCACAGCAAAAGTGAAACCCCACATGCTTCCAGCCGGGCTATCACTACTGCCATGTCAGCTCTGATTTAGCTGATTAGTTTAACCTATTCAAACGCTGCTGCTCGGTAACAGTGTGCACAAACGCCCTTCCATCAGTGAGAGAAGCTGACAACTGAAGAGCCGTTCGCAGTGGGCGCAGCGGTTGGGGCTAAAGGTCATCTCATTGAGACAGCAGCCTCTGTTATCTTGGACAGAGTAACTTATCCATTACGGAGCTCTATGGTGGCGTCGCCTCGCTCCCAACCCCCGCCTCCTCAAAATATTGACCCTCACCCTTCAGTGAAGAGCTACCGATTTAGGAGCTACGGGGGTCTAGAATAACAGCAGAGGGGAAGGGGAGGGAGGAGGACATAACTAGAGGACAAATTTCAATGTCATTCACTGCACATGAAACTGTTGTTATAGCTAGATGCTGTGTGTTTCGAAATTATATTTGATGTGTTAATCAAACAGGACCTTGTGAAGAAATGCAAAGAAGTTAATATGCTGAACATTCAACTGATTATAAGAATGTGTGTTGGAATGGAGACTGGTGTGGTCCACATGTGTGAGCGGAGACAGTGGTATTAGTGCTGCATGGCCTGCTCATAATATTTCCTGTCATTATGTGTGTGTGCATGCGTGTCCCCTCTGTGTGTGTGAGGAATTGACGGCAGAGGTTTGTGCGCTGCAGATGGCTCCTCAATGGCGAGGCTTTTCCTTCATTACCATAACAACAGACCTCGGTCTGTTCCTGTTGCTCAAGAGCAACAAAAGTCACCCTTCATTCTCGTTCCCAGCCAGCACTCTGTGTGCGCCGTCATGTCAGCGTTTACTCATTTATGGCTCGTCCAAATCCTAAACATCACGATATAACTTCAGAATGTGACCTGTTTCTCCTGTTGTCTGTCTCTGCAGAGCTTTACTGGACAGTGAAAGCCTCGGGGGAGACATCTCTGTGTTAAATCAGCCAAGAAACATTTCCATCACAGGTAATTTGACAAATAAACAATATCCGTACATCCGCACCATGTCACTGACTTCACTACTGCAGCGTTATGTACCTCGATGTGGTGCATAAATCCTCCCCCTTGTATTCACTCTCCTTGCTACATTAATACTCACCCTTTTTAAAGTTCTAATTTCAGTTAGTCTAACTGAAAGCCCCTCAGAGCCGGGGACATGTTTGATAGAATTTGTAATCGCATTACTTTAACTGGAGAGTGGTGGGGGCTTGCCTAAGGGGGCTGAGCTAGGCACTTTGGGTCCTGTAATGCAAGCCACATAAGACAGTCCCCAGAGGTTATTGAGACATATGGCTTTGCTTTCCGGTAACTTAGGCAACAGTGAAAGGAAATGACAATCAATATGTCCCCATTAGTGTCCAAACTCCTTTGAGAACAGGTTCCCCATAGCATCTCTATCACATTAAGATTACTAGGGATTATTTGAAGTACTAGTCAGCACTGTGTGTAGATATCAGATATCTTACGATACAGTATATTTGACAGGATTGTTTTAAGGAACGTGGTTGGTTTCCATTACACTCTGTGTATTCAAGAGACATCAGAGCAAGTCATTATTACAGTGTACAAATTCACTGTGTATTCATGAGCTCTGCTCTTGTTCTCCACAGATGCAGTGTTCTATTCCCAAGGGCTTAAAAAGAATTACCAAACCCAGCTGTCTGCTAGCCGCAAGAGCACTTCCCTTTCATCTCTTTGTGTTAAAACAAGAACAGCACCAACAGCAATAATTGCAACACCACTCTACAATCGAACTTTCACTGAAACACCAAAGATTTTAAATAACCCTGCTGTTGCAGAAGCAACGAGGTCAGCAACATGGGAAACCCCCTATCCAAAAATACTGCAAGATGGGGCTGTTGAAAATTTTAGACCACAGGAGGTTCATGAGAAAGTCACTTATGCTGAGCCTCTCTCACCTCCTAATGAGCAGGAGGCCTTTGCTCAAATTGCATCAGGGGACAAAGAAGATGAAGAGGATTGGAACGGTGTTGATGAAACTCCTGAGGAAACACCAGTTGTGGAGGAGGTTGTCAGTTACCAGGCTGAGTCTGGCCTCAGCAGCGAGCCACTCTTCAATGATGAAGTTAGTCACCATCAGATTACAACGCCCAACATTACACCATACCATGTCGTAGGGACCGAGAAGCCCTGCATTTTCTCAGATGAATCTGAAAAGGATTTGCCTTTTGAAGGTCCTGCTGAAAAAGATGAAATGAAACAGCCACATGATCCAATTGAAGCGTGGGGAAAGAAAGAGTGCATAGGCAAAGCAGTAGAGCATGTGCAAGAGGAGACCTCAGATTCTGAAACTCGGGCAGCGCTTGAACCAACCTTTGAATCCGGGACAGGCAGTCCAGCGCCTGAATGTGAGCATGCAGAAAGTGTGTTTAACCAGTTGACAGATTTCAGCCGAGATGAAAACAGTTCAAATGAGGATGCAGCTGAGATAAGACAAGGAATAAGCTGTTCTATGGTAGGAACAAAGGAGAGAGATGTTGAAGATAAGTTGTACTTTGATGGAGAAGAGATGGATACGTGGGATAGTGTAATAGAAAGGAAGGTGGATCTGAAGACAGACGATGACAGAGAGAAGGATGAAGCAAAAAGACGACATGCTGAACCAGAGGAAGAAATATCATCAGGCGAACCTGTCAGTGTACAAGATGACAACATGGCCTCTTTGGTGATGGGCACACAAGTAGAT